>NW_006767447.1:753766-757951 GCF_000264995.1 Punctularia strigosozonata HHB-11173 SS5 | reverse complement strand
GATGCCATGCCCAGTGGCGGTAATTGTCCTCCTGCTTCCCACCAGCGCAACACTGGGGTGGTTGAATCATCTGCTGAATATTGCGCCCCGGACGTCACATCTCCCGACATCGAGCATGCGCCCAGACCACTTGCTTCTGCTGCTGAATCTGGCAGCCAGGCTGCCACATCTCCTGAACTCGGGCATGCAGCCAGGCCAGGCCAGTACGCCAATGGCGATCGGCCGGGCCGCTATCTGCAATCACGCTGCATTTTATGCTTTGGTGGCAAAACTGGCCATGATCCCTCCGCGACGTATGTGTCATTGCCTTTTGTTCGGTGTGTACTCTAATGTTCCTCGGCAGTGTTGATGTTATAGCTTGCCTAGACGCATGCTTTACGCAGAAGAGACGATCCGGCCTTCGTGATCCTCAGCATATTCATCCATCAAGTGTGTTTCTGTCGGACGCGGAGGTGGCGGACATGGAGGCGACAGTTGAGCGTTTGCGCCCCAGCAGACCTCGCCCGAAGCAAACGTTGGAATTGCCCTCAGACTCCTCGCCGCATTCGAGGAAAGGCAAGCGCAAAAAGACGGAGACCGAAGTCGAAACCGACAAGTGCGAAGGACCCCTGCGGGTCCCGAATTCCGTTCTCGATGGCTGCGAGGCCTCTTTCAAGGCCGCCGACGAGGAACGAGAGAAGGCTAGCACAAAGTTCTTTGACGACACCGGATTAATGGCCATCATGTGCCGTCACGATTGCGTGCTCTGGCTTGCCAACATCACGACAGCGGGCGAACGTCAACATTACGCTCTGGCCCTCCTTCACAAATACTTCCAACATATCCCTACCTCTTATCGTGTCGGTGTTCTGTACGATATCGGCTGCCAGCTTCATCGCAGCTGCTACAAATGGGGATTCTTGCCTGAAGTGAGGGACCGCATCCTGTTTTCAATATCGGTCTTCCATGCGTACAACCATCAATGGCCATGTCAAGTTGCATATCACCCGCGCAAATGTATCGGATTCGGACTTTCAGACGGCGAAGGGGCCGAGCGATTTTGGAGCTCGATTGAACACCTTATACCAGGTCAGAGGGTTCGCGGTGTGAGTTTTTCGTTCTTCTCAGTTCCCAATTCGCTAACCGTCACCGAAAGTATTGGGAACGCCTATATGTCCTCAATAACCAGATTCATTTTGACGACATGTTGCATCGTCGTACGCTCGGTGAATGGATATTGAGGAAGTTTCTCGTGTGCATGGAGCGATTGGGCGAAGCCCTTGAGGGCTTAAAAGAATGTGGTGTTCCCCTAGCGATCCTCCGGACTGAGTGGGCTTCTCAACAGGCAGCACAAACCCGGCCTATCCCCCGTAAGCCCCGACGTCCTCGATGTTCTATCATCATCTCACGGGAGACCAGGTCAATCCAAGAACGCCGCAAACAAGCACATTGATGCAATATTGAAAATGGATGAGCGTGTCCAGATCCTGAACATTGCGATCGCCAACCTTGAAGCCGCCGATGAAGAGAACGACGACAATCTTGTCTACATGCAGGATTTCGAGGAAGAAAGGTCGCGCATTCAGCGCCGCATCCACGACGCCGAAAGAAAACTTGATATTCGTGATCGAGAGGTGCTGCGGCGACTGTACGACGACAAGTACCTCAGGAATCGCCTTAATGCGCTCGCGTTGAAGACTCGTATCCGCGATCGCCTTCGTCAACGGAAGTTCGAATTCCGCAGAATAGAACGTGCTTTACGGTTGCAGTCTAAGGGTATGTTGTATGCCCTGAATACGGTGAACTATCTGATGATGAGCGCACCTTCAGAGCGCAAGCTAGCCACGCATGCCAGCGTTGCGATACAGCGACGTGAACCTGGCATACAAGCACTTGCGCGCCGATACAATACCCTATGCTCGGAGATGCGCAAGCTCATTGCTTGTGGGCAAGCTCCATCTCGAGCTGTGCCACCGGATGCTATCGACCTCGAGAAATTGTGGACCCTGATGTTGACGACAACATCTGGCACGACACCGGTCTATTTGATGAGGACGACGTGGCTTCGCAAAAGCCTCCCCGTTGGCTGGCAGATGAGAAAGTCCGGGATGGTATCTGTTTCATGTTGGAGGTCGATCGTTGTGAGGAAGAGCTAGCCCGGCTCCGCATGGAAAGAACCATCTTGCAAAGTTGGCTTCAGGACCAATGGGCTGCGGTAAACGTCGCGCGAGAACAAGGTGCGCTGTGATTTCATGTCCCGGCAACCCGTCTCATACCGTCATCCAGCCACTAGCGAAGGAATGCGACACCAGTTAGGTCTCCAGCGAAGCGAGATGCTTCGACTCGCCGTTGTTTGGGCACTACGTGCCGGAGATGTCCCTTCCCTCGATGAGTGGAGCGATCACTGGGGCCCGACGAGTGAAGAGATGTCCCAAGCACGAGCGGAAGAGCTTACCGTCTCCGCATTGCACAATCCGGTTTCGCCGACAGATTGGGAGGACGAACATGATGATCCAGATGCTGTTACGGACGACGACGAACACGTTGTTGATGCCGACCAGGATCCTGAAGGTCACGAGCGCGAATCTACAGCTGCCTTGTTTGACATATTGGAGGATTTACATTTGAATGTACCGGAGGTTTCTGAGCCCGACGCCCTGACGAATCCAGGATTTTCGGCACCCTCTACGCCTGTACGACAAGAACGGCGTCTTAGCCAGCGGCTGTCAGCCACTCCGGGAGGATCACCATCGTCCTCGTCAAGCTACGTTTCACCTTCCACGGCCGCTCCGAATACGTGCATGTCAGCTCAAGTATTCTCACCCTCTCCTCTCAGAAGACCTATATTTCCTCGCCATTGTAAGAGTCTCTGTATCATACTCGGAATTGTGGCTAAATGTTGGTCGTGCATTCAGTAGCATCGTCATCCCGTTTGCAGGCACGGGACATGCCTGTGGAGATTGAAGATGTTTTCTTCGTACCAACAAAGAAGACTCGCACACGCTAACATTTCAAGACTGTTCAGTGCCTTCCTAATCCTTGTCTATTCCGTCCATCCGGATCTCGCCACCTGGTCTCAAGCCTTGTCACAAACTCGACCGTTCGCGCCGCTGCCCATGGTGATGATCTGGCCCGAGAGGCCGCGGAAATGGTCTGTATGTAGCATTCGCCTGCGTTAGGTTTGCAACTCTCGAAATAGGGGTGTCATCCACGTACCACGGCACTCCCCTTTGCTCTGTGCCCTCACCTCACTGGCCTTTCGTCGGCATCTCAGCAAGCAATGCATAGTCATGACTGCTGCTAGCTCACCGCTTGACTATCTTTTTGCCCATGATTCTTATAATGATTCATCATAATACAATAAGTTCATGGTTCACTGGAAGGGGCTTCGTGAGGCAGTGTCAAGTGCCGCGTGTACCCAGCGCCAGGCGCCATACTTTGCCTCTCACCATCACCATCGATAATGCCCTTCGCTGACCATCCTTCGTCCGTGAAGTGGCACTCAACACTCTTGATACCCTCGGCGAGATCCAACACGCGTCATGAACCGACTCATCTGGAACCTGACACCGGGAAGGAGCATCATCTCCCGATAAGGAGAACAAGATGCAGACCCCCGTGTTATCGTGGCCAAGGCTGACATGGCTAACGACCTAATTGACATCACGGTTGACAACCTCGATATCAAGGTTAGTCGTGATGAAATACCTCACCGCGTTTGTCACGTTTTCTCGCTGACGATATCCTCACGGTTGTTGCAGGTGGAGTGCTCTGAGGACAGCCACCCTCGATACTCGTCGCACGAATATGAGCGCCCGCCGTCGCCGGCACCTTCCAACAAGAAACCGAAGCGTCGTCCGAAGCCCATCGAAGTCGATGATGATGAACATGGGGGTGTGTCCGCGCCCCCCCCCGCACCGGCATGATCGCTACCGTTCGCTGTCCAAAGATCCGGAACGTCGCTCAAACCGGAACGATGGTCCTGCAGAAGAAGGATTCCCTATGGCTCCTCCCCGGTGGTCGGGTTCCATACCGCCATCGTCCAGAGCCCGGGAGCGCCTGCGGCAGCAACAACTCTCGGAACGACGACCTCACGCTCTTATGCCTCGCGACTACGATTACGACATCGGCCGCTTACAACGCCGCCGCAGTCGTTCTCCGGATTTTGACCGTTGGCGGCAGATGTCTCCATCTGTTGATTGGGAT
>NW_006767447.1:667590-749272 GCF_000264995.1 Punctularia strigosozonata HHB-11173 SS5 | reverse complement strand
TTGGTGGTCCCAACAGGGTGCGTACAATACTGCCCTGGATGCTGCTAAAAACTAGTCATTTCTGAGTTGGGACCCCGGACACCGCATGGAATAATATATTTATAACATTTGTAATATGGAAGTGATCAGCTGTCCTTATCCAGGGTGGTGGACAAATTTGCACTGCGGTGGACAATATCAGTGCTGCTGGACACATTCAAACAAGTCCACCTCGCGTGTCCCCAGACCGCAGATTGCTCCAGAGCCCACGTGTCCACTGCTGGGGGGCCTAGTTGGGGCCAACTTTTTGTTATCGAGTTGACCCTAAGTAGGGGGTGGAACAAGTAGCCCGAGGTGGTACCCTCGTCAAATAGTCGCTCGTAAATGGTCTTGAATATCCGTGGACCATCCTCATACACAACCTGATCCGGAGGCTTGCTGGCTGGGAGGAACTTGCGACTGCAACAAATGCTCTAACCAGTGCACAGGCAACCATCTCCGATCTCAAGCACTCCTCCATGCACATCTTGGAAGATTCCACATGACAGCTGAGGTGCGTCAATGGCCCCTGCGGCGCTGTCCAAGCTCCTGGAGATTCAGGATGTACCTACCCACCTAATACTACCTACCTACCTACCTACCTACCTACCTACCTACCTACCTACCTACTTACCTACCTACCAATGTAGTGTGGTAACTGTACGGATGCCGAATCGTGGATGATCACTACTCCACGCATACAACCAGTCAATGATTCGATCATGTCCCTCGTCAGGGAGCGAAACCGCACCTCGCAAACAACCTCATCCCCAAATGCTAGAATGCTCTAATCCATCTCCGCATCCCAGATTCTCACCGTTCCGTCATAGCCGCCCGAGACGACGTGCTTGCTATCGGGCGAAAATGCAACAGAGTTGACGCAGAAGCCACTGTCAGCTTCCCAAGGGCCCGCCACGGTCCGTCCCGTCTGCGCGACCCGTATACGGATCGTGCCGTCTAAGGAGCCGGAGACGATGTACTGGCCATCCGGCGAGAATGTTATAGGGTAGGCCGGATGCTCGTCCCATCGCAATGGCCCTAGCACCATCTGTCTTGTCTGAGGGTCCCAGATCCGGATAGTCCCGGATTGACACTGCGAGATGATGCGCGCACCGTCGGGGCGATATGCGACTGCTTTGACTACGCTATCGTGGCCTCGCAGCGGGTCCCCGACTGGCTTGCCTGTCTCGGCGTCCCAGATTCGGACCGTGTTGTCGCTGGATCCAGAGGCGATGTGCTTCCCATCTGGTGAAAAAGCAGCGGTACAAACATAGCCAGAATGGCCCCGTAAAGGCTCGCCGATGGCCTGTCCCGTCTGCGCGTCCCAGAGTAGGAGCGTCTCGTCCCATGAGCCCGAGACGATGCGGTTGCCGTCGGGTGAGAATGCGACACACATAACCCAGTGCGCATGTCCTCGGAGCGGCTGCCCGATCTGCTGCCCTGTCATTACGTCCCACAATCGGACAATACCGTTGTCATATGATGAGCCCGAGGCAAGACGTTTCCCATCGGGCGAGAACGTCACCAACTGGATGTCGCCCCTGTGTCCCCGCAAAGGCTCACAGATTTCCTTTCCGGTGTCCGCGTTCCAGATTCGGATGCTATGGTCCCCGGATCCCGAGGCGATTTGCGCGCCATTCGGAGAGAATGAGACGGATGAGACACTGCCAGAATGGGTTTTCATGGCGTTTACCCGTCCTGCAAGCTGATGAGGATGTCATGCTATCCAAGGAGTGGCGAGAATATCTCACTGTCACGGAACATGTTCAGAAGATGATGTGCAGCAGAAACTTGTTCTGGCGTATCTTGATCAACCATGGCCACTATATGCCGCAGCTTTGCTACCTCGCGCGTCTGACCCTGAGGCACCACCGAGCGGAACGCTGTCATTGCCATCACAACGCTTGTGAGCAGGCTGGATCGCGCAACTCCGTCTTCGCGTTCTGATTCTCGTTCGAGCGCGTCGAGCAATATCGTGCGGGAATCAGGGAAATCGTTGATGAGCTGTCGTCCATGATCTGAACATTCTCAAACCGTTAGTTATGGATGTTCCATTGTAATATAAGCCTCGATTACTTGCCTGACAACGACAGCTCCGTCAGCCGCTGAATTTGCCTCTCAGTGAGATCACGCTTTTCTTGAAGAGCACTGATGATAACGGAACAGTCTTCTTCAATCTTCCCTTTGGACTTCAGCTCGGCAAAATTCCAGCCTAAAGAGAGAGTAGGCGGGAGCCGAGCACTGGGTACGTAATCCTCGCCGACATCGGCGACAGACTCATGAATGAGCTGTCCCTCCTTTACCTGCCGAGGTGCCGCAAAGTGAGGCGGCCTACGTGTTATGAGTAAGGGTTCACGATATTCTCAGCGGGAAGGTGAGCTTGCCATCTCTCTGTGCCCTCCGCGTCTTCGTACGATAGACGCTTGATTGGCAGGCAAGCGAGGAACCACCAGAACCAGTTCATCGATTTGGTGGGTCGTGATGGGTACCAGTTGCCTCCATCGGCTTTCATCCGAAGCCCCCACAGCGAGGCTTCGTACATCATCCAGCGCAGCGCTGGTCCGAGACGGTCACTTTCGAGGTTCGGTACGTTCCCTCCCCCGCTGTGGTGATTTCCGTAAGCATTGATCCTAAGATCGTTCACCAAGATGTTTTCTCACATATCTGAGTGAGATCCAGCAAACCACACCTCTTTGACGTCGCCCTCGGCGTCCACCGGACCAGCTCCTCCATTGGCGTATTCGGGTAGGAACTTGACCCGTAGTTCATCGAGCGCTAGCGCATGCCTGAAAGCACAGACATGCGCCATACCAGAGGTCGTTTCGGGTGGGGTAGGACTCCTAGTAATGCCGACGGATGATATGGTATCCCTAGAAATGCCGCACTTAGCAGGTATCGCCGCACGAACGGGAGGCATGACCTACCATGCACCGACGAAGTGAACCTTTACATTTTCGCGCGATAACGTCGACTTGAAGTGTTTGCAGACATCCCCACGCATCGTCTTTCTTATGGGATAGCAGAGGAGCGCAAGGATCACGAAGATCAACCCGAGGAGGTTGAGATTTGCGACTGTGAGTTAGGATCGTTGATGCGAAACGGAGAGATGATGGGAGGAGAGAGAGGACGGAGTAGGGAAGCAGGGCAGCGAGTGACGGCGTGAAGATGAGGAAGGTCGTAAGCCAGAATACGGCGGCGGGGATGTGTTTAAGGACTACGAGAACCAATTCAGTGGGGGTTTATTGGACTTGTTGTGAATAAGAAGAAAACGCACATGTTTTTTCCTGGATCGATCCCTGCCATGTGGTCTTGTGTTCGAAGTCTTGTTGCATCGGCGTGCCAGACTCATCGAACCGTCTCTTCTCATGGGCGGTGGAAGATTCGTAGAGATCGTGTGCACTGCATGCAATCGACGTTCATCATGTTACTGTGAACAGTGGCGCACGTACAGGCGTATCTGCCTATTGTTTCCCTTCCTGAGGAGGCCAACCTACAAGGAAAGCTAAAGAACCTGGCATAGGGGAAATACTGAGAGTGCGGACGTACCTTTTCTATCATCCCCGCTATAACGCGAACTTGATGAGCCCCGCGAGAGAACCCTGTGCACGCAATCAAAGACAAGGGAAAGATATGTGGCTGAGACCATACCGAACAGGAAAATATGGTCGTCCGTCTGATAGTTTTCTACCAGCCATTCGTACGCCTTGAGGACATTCTCTTTGTAGTTCCTAACGGACGTTGATACGGTCAAGGGAGCGGTTCAACCATATACACGGCTCTCCTTACCATGCAATGGCCATATCAACGGTGTGATCGATGACTTGGGCCACGTAACGCATGGAGCAGCGGTCATCGACGTACGTGCCAATCCCACTGTCGTAGTACGCGAGTTGCCCCGCGTCTTCGACGAGGCGACTGTACAGCTCTACCACATTCGTGTTCTACGAGAGCATCAAGTTATCACCGGGAAGTCGACGGCTGGGACAACGTTCTGACCTTCATGCCAAATTGGTTCGCAGTTCCGTCGATGCATACAACGAGGTTCCGGCCTGTAATAGGGCAGTTGCACTTGGGCCTTTCGTCAATCTCTGGGACAACAGGTCCTGGCGTCGTGTCCAGTGTTTCTTCGGCGATTGGAGTCGTACCGCTCGCCGACGCCGCGTTTTCCAGGACGGTGGGCGGTGGGTGATCGTTGGGCGAGTCCGACGACACATGGATAGGCTGGCCGGACATCGAGGACGGCTGATGTGGGGGCAGGAGACGGCTCTGAGAAAAACGCGGTGAGGAGAGGTAACACAACGTTTGCCACGGCCTGCAGGTAGCTAAACCCATAGACTTGTGCTCGGCGTACGTGCGTTCTTCTCCGGGCGCGTGCAAGTCGCATGTTGAGCGGATATGAGCGCTAACACTACTTCGAAGCCCACGATGCCGATAGTGCGTTATTGCAAGACGGTCCGGCACCATTTGTGCCCAAACTGTACACACATGCGTTGATCTGGCGCAGCAGAAGACTCCATGAAGCTCGCTAGCGTTCGTAGGGCTTACTTCCAACGGTAAATACAGGAAGCCGACCAAGTCAGAGACGTCACAAGAGATAGGTGTCGACAAGCATGGGAGAGGGGAAATGTGGTCAGTACGTGCACCCGTCCGTGCGGTCCCGTTTCCTGAGTTGGGCATCGTGAAATCTGTCCATCGTCGTGACGTCCTCAGAGCCCAGCGCTACGAAGTGGTCGACGACGAGGCGATCAAAAGGCATAAAAAACATGCTCGGCGGATGAACGTGGGGACACGCTTGTGTCAGGCAGGAGTAATCATGTTGTCGAACGAGAGGAGAACGTGAACGCGACTTCGAAGCTCCCGCCGCAGTGCGTGGTCATCGGCCAGCTTCTTTGCCCCTCGCCACCATGTCGTCCGTTCTACCAGTCTGGTTCCTGCTGGTCATCGTGCTCGGACTTATGTTTGTTTCGTGGATCTTCACGCCCAAAGGCCCTAATCAGACGTAGCGCTACCTTTCTTCGTTACTGCTCACGCGGGCTCACATATATGCGCGACCCAGGTTGATACGCACGAGCTTCTCACTCGCGCTCGCCTGTTGCTATCTCATGTGGATGGTCACATATCTCGCGCAAGTTCATCCGCTCATATGTACGCGCTGGTTTCTGCAGAGCATCATCGGGAATTTGACCACTTATTTCGCGACACGTTAGCACCGAGGAAATCGCTGGTGGGGGAGGAGTGAAGGTTTGGACGTCCGCGGTCAGGGCACTGTTGCCTGTTTTATGGTCCGGGAGGTATCAGGGTACGTCAAATCTGCTACTGATTCGTGGCCGAGGAAGTTAACGAAGGTGCAGATTCGTATTTACTCTGCCACGGACGCTTTGTACACATGTTCTAATGCACACCCGCTTCAGCATTTCACCCCCGAAGCATTTCAGCTCATACTCAGTTCAGCACGGAAACAAGATCAGGTCATGCCTCCCAGCCGTTCGCATCGATACAACACGCGTTTACTGCCTGTCCTCCACGGGATGCGCTGGTGCTGCGGCCCAGTCGTGAACCTCCCCGCCCCACCCACCATCGAAAACCCAAGAGCCGCTACCTCCTCGTCCCTCTGATTCTTGGGGCTCCCCCCAACTGCCGCGACTTCCTGTGTGATCGCCCCAACCGCCAGAAGCCTCACCTTCAATAGCAGGCCAGCTCGCATTCTCGGCAGTCACATCAACGGGTAGCCCAATAGACTCGCGCACATCCTCCTCCTCCTCCTCCTCGTCGTCGTCGCTGTACTCCATGTCGTTCGTGGACGCGTCTTCACCGGTGGGTCGGTCAGGGTCGTGCTCGCTCATCCACGTTCGCTGCTGCCAAGGGACCGTACCAAGTAGCCGAACCCGCCAGTCCCACCTCGTCAACTTTTTCTTCTTGGCTCCCTCCTCAACGTACACGACGTCCAGCTGTAAGCCCGTAAGCACGTGTCCCTCCTCCAGTGGCTCAGACTCTCGCTCCGTCCTCCCACAGCTTGCAACAGCGGCCAGCAACATCTCCACCCACCCGCCGCACGCCAAGCTCACCCGCCTGAATCGCCATAGCTCGTCGATGCGCATGCTGTCCTCTTCCACGCTCTCCATCGCGTCCCGGACGACGGTCGCGATCCGCGCCAGGGGCAGCGGGTAACCTGCGCGAGGATGCGCACCATGGACGTGTGTAGCTCGAAGCTTGTGGCTACAACGGGACATCGCGTCGGGAACATTCGACATTTGCTCGGTGGGGTTGATGCGTCGGAAGAGCGCCGTCTGCGAGGCGAAGCCGAGTGCTTTATCGCGGCCCCATGGATCAGGCTCGACCGATCGCCCAACACCTCCGATCACAACCTGTGCGAAACCGTTGTCAACGTACCGGAGAATGACCAACGGAGGAACGACCACGAACGGTGTACCCGAATCGATTCCCCACCGACGTGCAATAGTCGTGAAACTCTTCGATGGTCCTGTGCGCGCGTTCGTGGGATTTATATCGATGGAAGGCCGCGTGAACGCGGAAGGCTCACCATTCGAACTTGTGGTCTGGGTGCCGGAACCACCTAGAGGTGCGGTTCGTCGGATCTTGCCACGTCCCGGGGCGTTCCTCGCCTGTATACCCTTCAGAGCCGGCAGGGGGCGAGAAGCGCGCGTTGAACGTGTACGAGGGGGTGGTGATGAGGAACAGCCGAGGGCGGTAGACGCCCAAGAGCACGGACGCGAACGACGGAAAGACTTCCGGCGCGAGATGCTCAATTCTGCGAACAAGACGTCACAGGCAAAGACGATGAGAACCGCGCCATCAAACGAGGTGGAGGAGGAACGCACACCTCGGTGGAGACGATGCATTCGACGCCGACGAACGCGCGGTTGACGTCCGCGAGGCTGCCCTTCCAGATCTGCACCTCGAGCGCCGTCCAGCGCGGAAAGGGGACGTCCATCAGCGCTTTCCAGTAGCTCTCCCGATCCGGCCTTTCGCGATCGTCGGCGAATAGCTGCTCATCGCTCGCTGTGCCCGAGCGACCCGGGCGAGGTTTCGTCACCTCGACCGCGACGGATAGGTCGTCGTCATCCAAGTCGAGGCCGAAGACCTTGTCCGGGTACATATCGCGGAACTCGTGCGGGCCTGGGAGAAATTCTTCCGGGATGTCTGTTCCCACTGGGGTTCCCACTGGGGGTGGCAGGGCGAATGCGGGCTCGCTGAGCGCTGCGAGCAGACGGCCGTCTCCGCATCCGACATCAAGTATCTGTCCAGAGTCATGATCCGATGGGATGATCTGTTCATGCTACATTCATGGCCCATCACGTCGAACTCACTGACTGGGGCCGCTCGGCTCGAAGAATATCGAGGACCCATAACTGTCTTTGTTGTGAGAGGGGAGGAGAGAAGGTCACTTGGAATGGATCCTCCGTTGTCTCCATCGTCTGCCTGTGTGATAGCGCGATTGAAATGGATGATACGATTTGTATACCTTTTGTATGCAATCGTCCAAATTGTGGAAGATGCTTCAGATGCAGGATGATCTTGAGGTTGAGGTTGATAACTTGAACGTGTCGAACCCTAGGATGGGGTGATTGGACGCGACGGTTTACTCGTGCTCTTTCCTCCTCACCTGTTACAGATCCTTGGCAATACTTCTCAGACAGGAACAAATAACGTAGCTCGCGTCGGGACATGAAATCGTCGCCAGTCTGTGGTTCTCGGTGGCACGCTATACCACGGTCGACTTCTCGACGGACCCTCAATCGCGCTACGGACGTAGTGCTTATCAATCCAAGACGTCGATGCTTTCTATACATTCGACATCCGGGGATGGAGGACACATCTGGTGACCAAGCTTGTATCTCAGCATGAGTCGCAGCGGAGGCGTGGACAGCCAATCGACGACGCCCTCGAGGCACGTGTATGGGGTTGCCTGAGGCCAGTATATAAAGGGTGCTGGAATATGCACTATAATCACCGCCAGCACACAATTGCCAAGGCTTCACGTTGTCCTCAACTCTACATATTACCACATCTGACTTCCTATCCATGGCCTCCACCACCGCCGACAAGTCCAAGCCCTACTTCCCCCTCGCCGGTGTTGCCACCGATGGCTGGTCGAACGATGACGAGGCGACCGCGACCTGTTTCTGCGGCGCCGTGCAACTCGCATTCGTGAGCTTACATTTCCGATCGCAGTTTCTGTTACGCACGTCGATCTGACTCCTTCGTCTATGCAGCCCACTTCCGGTCCAGGCTTGGTCGACACCTTCCTCTGCCACTGCACCGACTGCCGGAAAATCACCGCGTCCATGTTCGCGTCCAACTTCACCGTCGACGACGCCTACCTCAAGCACCTTCGCGGGCGCGAGAACCTTTCGAGCTGGGGCCAGAGCACGACCATCAAGCGCGGGACGAAGATGACCAACTACTTTTGCAAGACGTGCGGCACGCTCATGTACCGCGTCGGCGAGCATTTCCCGGGCAAGAGTATCCTCCGCATCGGCACCGTTGACGACTTTACGTTGCACGAGACCAAGCTCAAGCCGCAGACGGAGCACTTCGTGGAGAACCGGATTGGATGGGTGACGAGCTCCGTCGAGGGCGCGGATCAGTTCATCGGCTTCCCGTAGGTGGGCGGTCGGATGCAGAGTCAAACGTTTGCTTCACCTGCGCAATGGAGACGAGCGCTGATCCGCGTATGAATCAAATGCGATCTCAATTGAATCGAAAACGGACGTGCAGATACCATGAGCCTTCGCTTTGTCGTTTCCCTATTCAGGCCGTATGAGTAACCCATTTGACAGGCTCCGGCGCCGCCATCTCGATATCGAGTCACCCGATGTCCCGATGTTACCGGCTTGTTCCTGGTGCTCCATTACAACTGACTGTGTATGATCAGGGAGAAAACGGGACGGGGGGCCTTGCAGCAATCCGTCCTCCGTTCCGTTGACCCGCCGACGGCGGGCGGACACGACCACACGAATGACGCATCGTGTGCAAGCTGTACCCTGCTGGGCTCTCTGGACACTACATAAAATGCCACTACCCTTCACGATCTCATAGCCAGCGCGACCGCACAACGCAATGACATCCTCTACCACCGATAAAACCCAGCCCTACTTTCCGCGCGCCGGCGTTGCCACCGACGGCTGGTCAAACGACGACAAGGCGACCGCAACCTGCTTCTGCGGCGCCGTGCAGCTCGCATTTGTACGCTCCCCGTTCATCGTGGTCGCGCAAGCAGTGTTCTCACTCTGCCTGTTCATGCAGCCCATTTCCGGTCCAGGCTTGGTGAACAGCTTCCTCTGCCACTGCCCTGACTGCCGGAAGACTACCGCGTCCATGTTCGGATCGATCTTCACGGTCGATGATGCGTACCTGAAGCACCTCCGCGGGCGAGAAAATCTCTCGAGCTGGAGCCAGAGCGCGACCACCAAGCGCGGGGTGAAGATGACAAACTTCTTCTGCAAGACGTGCGGCACGCTCATGTACCGCGTTGGTGAGGCCTTCCCGGGAAAGAGCATGCTCACGATCGGCACTGTGGACGATTTCTCGCTACACGAGACCGTGCTGAGGCCGAGGTGGGAGATGTTCGTCAAGTATAGGGTGGGGTGGATCACGAGCTGCGTGGACGGAGCTGCTCAGTGTGATACGATGCCGGGAGTGTAGGTTGACGTGAATAGTAGCAGTTGTATGGGCCTTTTCGCCATATTCTGCACTTTGATAATGTCGCATTCTCCTGCATCTCTCGGTTGTTGCCCATGGGTGCACACTCGTTGGGACATTTGTTGCTGGACGCTCAACTGCATTCCGAAGGAGCCCCACGCCAATGTGGGCGGATGTCTGGGAACGCCCTCGCTGCCTATGGTATCGTGTCTCGATATCCTCTCAACGATGCATCAAAGCCCGCCCTATCGTCCGTACGAGTCATTGCGAAGATCCCAGAGTGGGTATTCGAACCTAAACTGGGTGCGGTTTACCTCCCCAGTTTCGGGTATGCCCTAGTATTCTTAGCAGATAGTGAGAAATCACCGCCGTTCTACGATTGACAAGATTTGATCTAACTCCGAAGGGATGAGGTGAGGTGTCGTATAATCGGTGGTTCTTTTCTGCGGTCTTAATCAGACCAATTGCCTGCCGCAATCGTCAACGCCCCATATAACCGCGTCTGCTGCACTTCCCAAATGCGTGTTGACCAGACTCTCAATACACGGTTTCATCCGTCCCGAAAGGTAAATTCGTTGGAGGTTGCGGGTACGCATGCTTGCCTCGAGAGCGGCGAGGACATCGTTCGTGTCCTCTATATTCGAGCCATAGCCGAAAATGAGTGTGTGCAGCTTTGGAAGCAACGGTGATTGGTCTTCCGAAAACTCGTTCAACGCCCGGAAGAAAGATAGTGGGATCGCGTTATCGATGTGCACTGTGTGTAGCCCGGACATTCCCCTGAGGAGGGAACACCAGTCTTCCTGAGTGAGTTGGTGCGATGAATGCACGCGAACTGCGAGTTTCGATGGGTGGACCGCGTCGAAAATATTGGTGCCTTGTTGAAACATGCGCTTTTCCGCCTCCAAGCCGTTCTCCGAATAACACGCCTGTTGCCATGTCACATCAAAGTCCTCCTGCCCAAGGAGACCATCGTCCTGAATGCAGCATGTGATACGAGCGCCGTACAGGTTACTGAGTGTGAGTTTCGGCGGTTTGCATCGACCTGCATGCGCCAATATGGCTCTTGTGAATGCCAACAACGCGGACGATGGTAATCCGTCGACGAACCCATCCGTTACATCAGGAAAAACCGGATTTGCTCAAAACCTCCTAAAACGTACTAAAACGTGCTCATTTAGTAGCTTTAGAGGGTTTCGGTACCCAATAAGTGACTCTTTCGATAGTCAGATTTTTCCTGATGTACCTCCGCCTTCACGCGACAGTCCGCGAAGATCCGGAGACACGAGAAGAAGTATTGTACCTCGGCAAGCGTATCTTCAAGATCAAGCTGTTTAAGGTGAGGGAGATGGACCTTGATCGGGACCTTGTCCTGATTCGTATCGTTGAGAAGGGGGAGAGCGGCTGCCAGATAGATGGATTCCAAGTTTGGCTGAAGCTTCAGGAATGTCAACACATCGTCAAACGAATCCGCGTGCGGTTGCCGTCTGATTTCCGTGTGGATATCGAGCCTTCGCAAGCGAGCCGGCGTTAACAAGAGATTGGATGTCCAAGGCGGGTAGCACTGATACAGGTTGAGGCGCTCGAGACTGGGGTACTGATCTGCCATGAAAGCGAAGCTTGGATACAGGTCGATTTCCGTGGTATTCTCCACCGAGAAGTCACGCAACCTAGTTAACTGGCCAGGATGTGATTGGAGTGTAGAGATAATGGTAGGACCGTCGGCCGCGATATCCAGTTCGATGATATGAGCTGCCGCATCTAACGAAAGCAGCGTGAGGGGATTGCGTTGGGCTTTTCTGCCTAGAATTCTTTCTCCATCCCCGAGATCTTCACCTTCATGTGATTCGGTGTCGAAGGTATCATTACCTGAAATCCAGGGTCGAGCCAGATACATGACATGAAGCGGAGCCCTACGAGCCCGCCGTAACATCTCCAGCGCCAACTCCGGAAAGCGCAAGTTCGGGGTGTTCCATAGTGTGGCGCTCGATAGCGCAACGTCGCGCCAGTGGCCGCAAATTTGAGATATCCTGATCCATTCCCAATCGTGTTCGCTCGAGGCGTCTTTGTACAAGAAAAAGACGTGCTGGAGGACTTCCGGGGGCATGCGGTTGACGGGAACCAGGAGATTCTTCTGGCGTCGAAGATCACATAGCTGAGCAACAAGGACCTAGATGCGATTGTCTAGGCAGCGCATTGTGACGTCTACGCCACACACTGAGCCAGGAACACCCGCGCCCGTACTACTGTAGCATGAACATGACTGACAATGAGGCATCATGTATAGGATTTTCTTGAGAGCCCGATGGGTGCTGCTACTGTACGGAAATTTAGTGCGAAATCAGGGAGAAGCTATAGATCCTACCTCGGTATGAGCTTCGGGCGACGTTGGACTCGCCGAAGTTTTTGAGACACCAAGCTAGGCGCGCAAAGAAACTTGAAGGACAGGAGCGGGACAAGCCGCGCTGCGCAGCCACGAGCCCGCCCTAAACTATTACCACCGAGGCCACCGCCTTGCCAATGATTTTCCTGTCTTCTCACAACCTCTGTATACTTGCCACTCGGAATTTCCGCCGACGGTTGAATAGGGTCACCTACAAATATATGCACTTTGTCATATTCGGGGCAGATGGACTTCCTGCTCGATCAACTTCCTTCCCAGATATACCCCATATAGCTGACAGTCATCCCAAGTACGATGACTAAACTACGACGCCGAAAGCTCGAGTATGACTCAGTTCAAGTCCACCAAGCTGCCATTGCGCAGTTCGAGCGTCGAACTCCAAATGTGACAAAGCGTGCCTCACGCCGATTCCGCGCAGGTGATTGTATATGGTAGGGCCCCTCGGGCCGGTACAAAAGCATGTCACTGGCATCAAGAGCAGGGACCAGACCTGTTTAATACCCAAGCGTACGTCACGTCGCTCATCCAGAACCCATCCCTGCATCTAACGCCTTGCAGCGCTCGGCTACATCCTGATGGCATCGGCAACCGCTGACAAAACCGAACCATACTTTCCTCTTGCGGGTGTCGCCTCCGATGGCTGGTCGAACGACGATGAGGCGACCGCGACCTGTTTCTGCGGCGCCGTACAGCTCGCGTTCGTAAGTAACGTTTCCCCTAGATTATTCAGCGCTACAAGTCCGGTCTGACACACTAGCATCTCAGCCTACTTCCGGTCCAGGCTTGGTCGGCACCTTCGTCTGCCACTGCACCGATTGCCGGAAGATCACCGCGTCTATGTTCGCAACCAACTTCACCATCGACGACGCGTACTTGAAGCATCTTCGCGGGCGCGAAAACCTCTCGAGCTGGGGCCAGAGCAAGACGATCAAACGCGGGACGAAGATGACCAACTACTTTTGCAAGACGTGCGGCACGCTCATGTACCGCGTCGGCGAGGCGTTCCCGGGAAAGAGCATCCTCCGCGTCGGCACCGTAGACGATTTCTCGCTGCATGAGACTAAGCTGAAGCCAAAGCGGGAGTTCTTTGTCAAGGATAAGGTGGGATGGCTCACGAGTTGCGTGGATGGTGCCGTGCAGTTTGAGACGATGCCCGGTATGTAGAAGTCGAGGAGAGGGCGGGCCATCGTATCGTGGTCTCGGACATGGCATCGTATATGCGGAGGTGTATCACTTCAATGGATTAGTTCATGTAGTACTGGTTGCGTCGTATTCAAGCTTCTCGCCGCAATCATCAATACCCCAGGTAATCATGTTTTCCATCTTCTCTCTAACAAGGATATCCTCTACGTGTCACAACTCTTCGGCAAGATAGACACGCCGGAGCGGACGGTAGCTCATGATTTGTTTAAGTATCTTGATGGCCTCTGCGTCGTCCTCGGCATTTACATATCTGTAGTCGCGTTCAGACCCACCCTAAACCTGCGTTGACACCGCCTTGCACGCTGGCACGACGTTAACCTGTACCGCCGACAACCCTCAAGACCTTGCCCGAGGACACAAACTATCCAACAACTCATCCGCTCCTCCAGTCTGCTCTTTGGACCTTACTCTACAAACATCCGAACATGGACAAACTACCTGCGTCGCTGACGAGGCTCGTCTGTCGTTTTGCTTGCGAGTCGAGTGCCAACGCCGCGCCGTCCCTCTTGCGCGTTTCCAAGCACGTCCGCGAGTCCGCCCTGCCTTACCGCTACCTGTCGTTGGCACTACTGGGTCGCCAGTCAGTGCTCAAGTTCCTCCTGCATATCCGCGAAGCCATTCCGGGCGAGAAGGTGCCCGTCAACCGAGTTTTGGTGAGCGATCGCCCGAAGAACAGCTCTCGCGGCTCCGGACCCTCCCTTGCAACCGAATCCAGCCCGGACGAGGAATGGGACTTCTCATACGCGTTCCTTTCCTTGTGCCGACACCTCCAAGACGCCCGGGAGTTCTGCCTCGTTCTTCAGGACGACTTTGACTGTGAAGATGAAGACCTTCGATATCAGTGCCTCGACCGGGGACTCAGATATATGCCCCGACTCTCTTCCTTGACGCTTTATCATTCGGAATCCGCGTGGTCCTTGGACCAGATCCGGCCCATGCTCGCGGTGCCGAGCCTGGAAACGCTCCATCTCGTCGGCAATAGTCTCGATCTCAGAGAATTCGCAATGCAGATGCCCTTCCTCAAGTCTCTTCGCCTGTCTGCACAGCGACTTGAAACCGACCTTGCTGCAGATCTAGCTCATCTCTTGTGTCTCGATACGAACTCGCCTTGGAACCGGGGCTCCGTCAAGGTGCCGAAAGACCTGAAAGAGGTTCACCTCGAACTAGAAACTTCGGACGTCTCTGGCGTGCGCCTGAACCACGCAGAGTGGATGATCAAGGGTATCGCGCAGGAAACCCGCGACAGCGATAGGCGCCTGGTGTTGCGGACGACCGAATATACCTTGGAGACTCATCTGGAGCGGATCCTCGACGAATGGCTTGGTCCACGGTCTCCAGTGACTACTGCTGTGTCGCCCGCCTCCCCGCCCGTAGCAAGCCTGGTGTTGATGGATGTTCCAGTGGAGGAGAAACCACAGTCCGACATGAATCCGATGCCTGTAGCATGCCTGGCGTCGACGAAGGTTCTAGTGGACCAGAAGACTCAGCTCGACTTGGATCCGGACTTGGTTTTTGTGACGGAGGAGATGCATGCCGTCCCGGCCCTGGCTAAAGATTCCGTGAAGCAAGCACTGACTCAGAAGCAGACCAAATATAGGCTCTCGGGCGCTAAAGCAGTGCGACGGTCGTGGGCATTCATTAGGCAGGCTGTAACTGATTTAGAAGTTCTGAATGACGATGGGCCATGCCTTTCTGTGGAACATGGACGTCAGCGTAGTTGAGTTGTTTCGCAGGAGTGCAGCATGCGGGACATGCAGTACGACGAGCGCTCTCCCTTCACTAGTTACCTCCAACGCACGTCAAATGTCGAACCAAGAGCGCATCCACGTGTCCACGTCGCAAGTCACGTCGTCGTCAACGCGAACTGACTTCGGAATTCTCTCAACGCTAAGTCTCATTCACCACTTCAACGCCCGCTTCGAGCATAACACTGACATGGACAAGCTACCTCCAACGCTACTCTCGGCTATCTGCGGCTTTGCCTGCAAATCAAGCTACAGCGCCGCACCGGCCCTCTTGCGTGTCTCGAATCGCATTCGCGACTGCACCATACCACATCGCTATACGCGCGTGGCGATCTTCGGAACGGACTCTCTGGGGACGTTCTTGGAGCATGCCCGCAAGGCCTTCGACAGAGATGGCCTCATCCAGCCGATCTGCGTCGGCCGTCTGCTGGTTTGTGACCACTCGAAGGACAAGATACAGCCGCGTCTTGGGAGCAGCCTGGCCCCTTCCCGTTCACTCCAGAATTCCACGGAAGACCGGTATGACTCCCATAACTTCTACTAACTCCGTCATCGCTTCAAGGCCATGGAAGGGCTTCTTTCACACCCGACCTTCCAGCTGTCGTCCTTCACGCTCTGCCTCTCGACGGCAGCATCGTTCACGAGTTCGCCCTCTTCGGACCATTTCCTCCCGGTCTTCAAGACACCCTTGCTAGAGAGACTTCACCTCATGGGCAACAGCGTACAGATCCGCGACACAGACGACTCTGTCACGCGCCTCGTCCCTCTCTGTCTATCCTCCCACCGACCCGGTCCTGCCGTTACGTGGGTCTTGAAGAAGTCCTGTCCTCGCCGCCGCGGGCTCAACATACAGAAACGGGCAAAAGCGGGCCATGCGGCGCCGTACGTGGAAACCTGGGACATAGGTAGTTCAGACGACAGACCCGCAAGCTCGGCGCACCCCACGAAAACCGTCTTTGGTGTGGAACATCACCTCGTCATGGACGCGCAAGCGGCGTTCGCCAGAACGCATGTCGAGCGCATCCTCAACGACTGGAACGGCGTCCGATCCCCTACTCCCGCTCGGCCGGCAACGCTGCTGCTGCTTTCCCCCGTCCTTCGTTCTCGCACGCCGCCCTCATCGATATCCAAGGCCAGGGCAGTAGAGGTATGAAATGGTTGAGAAATCGCGCGGGCGGATCCGAGACAGCAGTCTTCGGCTACCTATGGTACCCCTGCGCGCATCGAGAATGAATTGACCGTCAGACGTAACCACCGGTGTTGTTTCGCAAGTTTTTGCTGTTCACCCTGTATCACAGTACACTTATTGCACGACAGTCAATACGTAATCCTGCTTCTTAGACTGGCAGTATATTCATGGTACCTTATCACACGAGTTGCGCTCGACGTTGTGTCCAGTGTTGCGTCCAACGCAACGTACTGTGCGACGAGCTAACTGCCGAGGTGAAGGAAAGCAATCGGCGGGAAGCCAGGACAGTTCGAGGCACGTCAAAGCATCAACCAGTGAAGGGGAGTGTAGGATCTGCCACTTGAACGACACGCGGTCGAGATGAAGATAACGTAACCGAGGGGCAGACAAGCCCAGGAATTGATCCGGGAGCGGCAGTGTAGTATCGGAGTGTTCGTTCTCTATGGTACACTCAGCCAGCAGTGGGGCAGGACGTGTGAGGTACCCTACATGCTCGTCATGGAACCATGACTCTTAGTGGAACGTCAGGCTCTCCGTTCGATGGAGATGGCCAAGAGCCTCCAGGACGGCCTGATCATCGCACTGATATATATATTGTCCACGGATGTCCAGGAAGATAGTGGCGCTTTCTTTGATCTCGTAAGAAACAATGGCGTCAGCTCCGGCGCGATGCGCGGTACCTTGGACCAGAGAATGGCGGTGTCAAGAGCGAGAGAGCGCCAGGAACGGCATACGAAAGTGAAGGCGTGACTCTTCGGGAAGAGTGGGAAGTGGCCGGGATCGGGAAGGCAGAGCCGTCTGCAGGCAGTCGAGCTACCAGTGCAAGGTGATTACGAGGATCGCGCAGCACGCGTACTTGCGTGAGAAGGGCCTGAACTTGTTCTAGCAACGGGTTTATTTCTTCGTCAAGCTCACGTTGAGCATGCTCGGCAGTGTCTTGCAGCTGATGATCCTCTCAAAGGGCGGCGCCGATGTGTCGTTATAAGATATCCGCGAATGCACCCGCATAGCAGTGTGACTGGTCGCTCACATGCATTATTCCCGTTATAATTGTGATCAACTTGACTCGGCCTTCGTTGACGCTAGTCTAAGATTGCAGAGGGAGACTGTGAGGGCTCAGGTCAAGGTTGAGCCGATAGCGGCTGGCTTGAGATCGATTTTATCTGTGTACCACGTGGTTACCACGATGTGCATATGGCCGAAAACCCGAACCGGACGAGGCGAGTGTATTAAAGGTAAGATACAAGTCATCGTGCCGGTTTAACGAACGTCAATCGCAGCGATTTGCTGAAGTCTGTCCAGACGATATGTCCCGAGAGACTCCAAGCGCGCCAGAGTGAGATCCAATGCGACACAATATTCTCTAGCCAGTGATCTAATCTTGCCTCCAGCACGACATCGAGGGCCTGTTCACAGTTAATCAAATGATAATATGCTCGGCCTCGAGGAAGCCCAGATGACATGTACATGGAGTGTGCCCGGGAGAATGCCTGGCGTCAATCGTCCATGCGGAAGGACACCGCACACACTCCTTACAGCTTCCTCAGAGACATGACTGCAATAGTGAACGACTGTCTTCATTGCACATCGAGAGTCTGACTGGGGAGACCATGTTGAGATGGCAAAACGCCATAACCTTGCGTTGATGAGATTTCTAGAAACGATGGATCAATTCCTAGACACGTATGCGGTTATTTCAAGCCCAATTCTGAAGTACAAACATGCTAGAACGCTTTATCGGGGATTGGCAGCCGCAGCTCCTCCGTTGACGAGACTCGAGAGAGAAAGGCGCTCTCAGCTAGGGAACGTGAGATACAATCACGTGATAGATGATTCCAAAAAGGTCAAACTCTAATTTTCCTGCCTTCATCAACACCAGGTCTGTCGTCGCGCTGCTCGATATACAGAATCGTCGCTCACCGTTCATTCCAGGCCCCTTAGTCACCTTCTGACCTCCGAGCTGCAAGGATGAGTTACGTCGCTAAGGGTGAAAAAGAATACGATGCCGCTGGCGCGGTGCCCGCTGCGAAGATCCACAAGATCCGCATCACCCTCACCTCCAGCAACGTCAAGAACCTGGAGAAGTGTACGCTTCATTGATATCTGATACCGTGGCGTCATTCTAAAAGACTGATTTATGTTGCAGTCTGCGGCGACCTGATCAACAGGTCGAAGGAGAAGCAGCTCTTCGTTAAGGGCCCCGTCCGCCTCCCGACCAAGGTGTTGAAGATCACCACCCGGAAGTCTGTGCGTACCTCTTCGTCCCGGAACACAGAACGATGCTGACATCTACCTCCAGCCCTGCGGTGAGGGTTCCAAGACCTGGGACCGCTACGAGCTCAAGATCCACAAGCGCCTCATTGACCTGCACGCTTCCTCGGAGGTTGTCAAGCAGATCGTACGTCACACTTGCCACGACCTTTGTACTTGTTGTTGACCATAATTTGCGCAGACCTCCACGACGCTCGAGCCCGGTGTCGAGGTCGAGGTCACCATCTCTGCCTGAACGGTTCTTGTTGTACACAACACGATCTGTACGCTATCATGCTCGAATGCAGGAACCGGTCACGCCGCATTTCGCTTTCGCGAAAGCACTCTAAGAGTGTGGTATTACGAGAGCGATGCTGTACGCGAATACAGTGAGGATGGAATGCGCCAAATAAATTAGATCCGGTATGTGTAAGTGTGCTAATGCGGTAGAGATGCGTGCATGCGGAAAGGACGTGTCACAACAAAGACAAATGCGGCTGGTCTAGATATATACAGCGTAGCAGCCTATAACAGGGCGATGATCGCTCCGGCCCTCGAGCCTCCGCATACCGCGGTCGTCGAGGGTGTTATAATTCAGGCAAACGACGTCGCCTCTGCGATGCCTTGGGGGCTCCGGTTCCGGCGGCTCTTCGACCGCAGTTTCTGGCTGCGTGACGTTGGTTTGGGATGAGTCCCGCGATGCGCTTGACAGCATGGACCAGAGCCTCCACCGGCGCGGCGCGGTAGGTGGGATGAAAGCAGCAGTGAGAGGCGCAGCTACCGTCTTCGATACCTCCAGCGGTACGCCCGTCGAGGTCGGCCGCTGTCGCTGAAAATCGGCGTGGCTGGCGCTACGCGAGAGCGTCGGCGCGCGGCCCACCCCGTACGGCGCTGTGCCGCCGGGGATGGTGTCGATCGAGCGCGAGTGCGACAGCGCACGGGCGGTCGGCGTCGTAGGCGTCGTGGGCGGCTGCGCATGGGCGTGCGCGGCGAATTGGCGGTCCATCTCCGCCTGCGCGTGCTCGCCGGGCGTGCTCGGCGTCAGATCCGAGTGCGGCGTCCAGGTCTCGTCCGAGCGCGTGCGGACGGTGTTCACAGACGAGCTCGACTGCGCACGGCTGCGGAGCGAGAGCGGGCGGAGCGCCTGCGCGAGCATCTGCCCGACCACTCCGCGGGTGCGCGGCCGGGTGGAGGAGCTGAGCGTGGACGGCTCGAGGCTGGACTCTTCGTCGGGTTCGGGTTCGGGCTTCACTGTGGATTTCCAGAGGATGCGGTCGCACCTATGGTTGAGAGATGGTTCAGTAACATATCAGCGGCTGTGAGCGGAATCCTCACCAGCTCGGCACACGTTTCTTGCTCGAGCTGTCGTACACGCCCTTATCAGGGTCTTCGTCCTGCTGCTGGCTATGGCCCTCCAATCCGGACATGGTCGACACGGCTCGCTTCATGGACGGTGCCCCTCCGAGGACGTCTTTAGGTACCAGCCCAAGCCCGGACGGCGCGCTCTTCGGTTTCCCATCGGGAGACTTGAGTGTCGGCGTACTGTGGCTGATGTTATGTGATTTTGAAAAGGGTAAGACGGGAGAGGTAGGGGTAGTAGGGTCCGCGTGCACGCCGAGGTACGAGCTCAAGGCTCCTGCGCTGGACATGGAGGTATGGCTGTGGGCGTACGAGGGGCTGGAGCGCACGCGCGGCGACGCCCCGGGTGTGACGAGCGCGAGCCATTTCGCCTTGGCCTTGTGCGCGGCGCCGGTGAGCGAGATGCGGTGGACGAGCTTGGTGGTGCTAAGCGCTTTGAGGTTGGGCGTGCCACCGCTTGGGGGAGGGGATGGAGTGATGCCGAGCGACTGGAAGTAGTCATCCTCCCGGTCGGATTTGTCCCGCTGTGGCTGCTCCGGGTTCGTCTTCTTCGACCGGACGGACATCCATGCGGAAGACGAGAGCGACGCCGCCTCGCCGCCGGCCGCGTCGTCCTCGTCGGAGGCATCTTCGTCCTGGTCTCCGTCGCCCTTCTCGCCGCCGTCGGGCTTGATGCCGTCCGCCTCATCGCCGTGCGCTGCATCGCCCTCGTGCTCCTTTTCCTGTTCTTCGACGCCCTCCAACCCGGGCTCGAGCTCGAGCGGGGTCGGCTTGGACTGTTTCCGCCGTCGACTCGCCTTCTTGAGCGTGCGGAGGACGTCGTACTTGAACGTGGGCGGGAAGCGGACGGGCGCCTCGCAGAAGCCGACGAAAGCGAGCCCATTTCGCATGAGGTTGTGTAATTGGTCGAACTCGATCGCTTGCGCGTACTCCTGCCGGGCAATGAGCCAGTCTGCATGGAGGCGGGTGACGTCCAGCCGGAAATTGAGATCGCCGAAGAGGAAGGTGAAGTCGAACCGGTCAGTTACGTCTTCGGCCATCACGCGCGGGTCGTCGGTGGCGAGGAAGTCGTCGACGGCGAGCTCGGACTTGATCTTGGCGAGGTTGGCGAGGCGGAGAGGGACTTTGTCGCCGTGAGCGGCGAGGTGCGCGTTGACGAAGAGGAGTGTGGTGCCCGCGAGGTTGAGCGAGATGCCGACGCCGCCTTTGTTCCCGACGCGCCCGCCGATGAGACCGGTAGTGACGGCTGACTTAGACATGCCGCGGACCAGGTGTTTGACGTCGCGCTTGATGAAGACGGCCAAGTAGATGCCCATGAGGCGCTCCTTGATCAGGAGCTCGTACGGGCCCTTACCAGGACCCTTTTCCGCGTTGCGTTCGTCGCTCTGCGTCCGTGGGTTTCCTCGCATGCGCGGATTGACATCATCTGTGCTAAGCGATCGTGTCGGCATAGGTGGCGGGCCGACGGTCGAGGCACCGCTGTCTGGAGGGGGCGACGAGGAGGAAGAGCCAAGGCCATTGCAGAACCAGTCTTCGAGGATGGTCGTCCATCCCGTCGGGGGGCCGATCGAGCCGAGGCCGGGCACCGTTGCCAGCGGCAGCGAGAAGGGGTCGGGTGAGTGCGCGTAGGCATCAACATCTGGATCCTGCTCCTGGGATCGACGTCGCGGGGTCTCGTCTCGTTCGCCATCCTTTGCGTCAGGTGGCTTGGTTTTATCAGCGTCCTTTGATTTGTCCTTGTGTTTGTCCTTATCCTTGCGTGGCTTGAATGCCGCACCGATGCCCATGGGTAGGCCGGATACGCTGGGGCATTCCTGTCCGGCACTTGATGACATTCAGACCGATTAACCACATTTTGCAAAGAAAATAGACCCACACTACGACGATATGATACGGATGAGCATCATCTTCTGGCAAAGAAGGGATGTCGTCGCTGTCGGGTGGAGACGATTCCGATGTGTCTTTAACTACGCCAAGTAGTTCGTCGAGTTCGCCCTTTATATGCGTATGCACGATGGTCAGTGTAGTGCTAGCAGGGAGAATTGATCAGAACGTACCTTTGGTAACGATTCGTGCATATTCCAGGTAATGATGCGTATCTTCAAGAACTTGCGTGGTGGAACGACGCGCTTCATCCGCGGTCGCGCGCGTATAGTCCCGTCGTCGATCCCTGTCTCATTCAAGGGCGAGTGTCCATGACTGCTACTGCTAGCAGCAAACAGCGGCGTCGGAGGGAGGAGCGCTTGGATGCGAGATGTCAGGCTGAGCCTAGCTGTTGTCGCAGTTCAGCGGGAGCTCATGGATCCAGAAAGTATCTACGTACCGGCTTTATGACGAGGGTCGTGTGCCACCGGAGAGGACGTGTCAGAGCTCGTCGCAGTATTCGGGGACATGCTGAACGCGGGTAACGGGCCATGGGTGTCGCGTTCAAGGTCGGTCTGCAGGACAAGTGGCGCTGGGGTCATCGCGCTCGCTGTTGGGCACAGCGAGTAGTGCAGACGGTCAAGGACGGAGGAGGAAAATTAGGGCGACATGTATTACTCTAGGGAGGGTACAGCGGAACAGCAGAACGGGTCATGATCAGAAGCCAGAGAAGAAGACGATGGCCGACCACGCGAACACGTGCGGGGGGACTCATATTCTGAACCGTCACCTCTTCTTCCGCGCGACGACCGTGACGAGCCGTCCGACGACGTCTTCGGCGACGAGGAGACATTGAGTACGATGAGTATATGGCAGATTCAGCCGGTGCCGCAGCCTCAAGTGGCGAGAATATCGAAGGAGGCGTCCGAGAAGGATGCAGGCGTACGTCTTTCGTTTGCATCCCTTGAACGTGCCGGAGTTGCTCATGTCCAACTCGTGTAGTTTCTCGCATATAAGCTTGTCAACAAACGTACTAGGATACGGCTATCGCGAGAGTTGCTCGATCTCAACGTATTACCTGGCAAGGCTCAACTATTCGCCATCGCCACCTCAAAGAGCTGGTTCGCTGCCGTAGTTCGCCAATCGAGCGCGTTTCGTGCGTTCTCTTATTGTTTAGATGCAACACGTACTAATCAGCGATGATAGAAATTGTATTCTCGCCGGTGTCCCAGTTGTACTCTACTCTATCCACCAGCAAGGACGAGGAAACCTCCATCCAACCCTCCCGTACCCTCCCGTTCTCCCTAGGCACCCCTACCACCCTCGTCTTCGCCCTCCATGACTCTCGATTTGTCGTTTCAACCACGCAAGGCCAAGTTCACGTCTTTGATGCAAGTGTCCTGCTCACAGCCGGCTCCGGAGATGTCCAACCGCTCCGCTCCTTCCCATCGCCTGCACCAGGCGGTCCTCGCCAGATTGTGCCTAACCCTGGCGACATACCAGAATTGATAGCTGTGCTGCACGAGACGGACGCCGAGGTGATCGACGTGCAGAAGCTCGAGCCTGTCGCGGGTTGGAAGGGCGGAGGCACACCCGAGACCACTCCCACAACCCGTAAGCGGCTCTTTCTCCGTGCATAATTTTCAAAGCTGACAACGCTCGCAGTCACTTGGTCGCCCAAAGGCAAACAGATTGCCATCGGCCTCCAGTCAGGGTCTATCGTTACCTTCGCTCCCACCGCACCCTCCGCGCCCAAGTCCACCATCCCGGCCCCACCCTCCGCCGCCGGCAAGGGCGTCATCTCCGCTTCCTGGCTCTCCAATCCGATGCTGCACACCATCTACGCTCCCTCCGGCAGCCCACTCACTTCCGACTCCGAGCAAACCCACTACATCGTCGCACTCGACGCCAAGTCCAGCACCGCCGCCGACGTCAAGCTCGAGACGCCCTACTTCCCGCTTGGCCCACGTCCTCCGGGCGCCTTTGTGCTCGTGCTCCGCAACTGGGAGCCTGCCAAGTTCCTGCTCATCGTCGGGGACAGCACCTCGTCCGACATTGGCTCCATCGCCTGCCTCGACAACGATGAGTGGTACAACCTCAGCCTGGAGGACACCGCGAAGCCGACGATGCCGCTCGATTGGGAAATGAAGGACACGATCGTCGCTGGCCTCGAGCTCGACTTCTCCTGCACCGAGCCCTACTCGCACGTCGGCGTCGATGGCGCGTCGACCGACCTCCCACCAACCCCGATCCTCTACGCGTACGCAAACGACGGTACTGTCCTGGGGTGGCACGTCGTGAACACGAGCGGGAAGGCATACCCGGGTATGCTCTCCGCCGGCGCGGGATCCTCGTTCCCGGAGCCGATGAAGGGCCCCGAAGTCTCCATGGGACCGCCCTCCGCCTTCCCCATCTCGCGTCAGCCTAGCGCAGTAGCCTCTCAACAATCGTCAAACCAGCCCGCAACGTCGTCGGCGTTCGGATCGTCGGGCTTCGGCCAGCAGCAGCAGCAGCAGTCGGCGTTCGGACAGTCGGCGTTCGGACAGTCGGGATTCGGCTCGTCGGCGACGAACAATGCCGGAGGAAGCGCCTTTGGCCAGTCTGCGTTTGGTGGAGGCGGAGGGGCGTCGGGATCTGGATCGGGAACGACGGGAGGCGGGTTCGCGGCTTTTGCGCAGCCCGGCGGTGGGTCGGCGTTTGGGCAGTCTGCATTCGGCGCGACGAACAATGCACCGGGGAGCGCGTTCGGTACCGCGAACAACACCGGCAGCGCGTTCGGTTCGTCCAACAACGCATCTGGGAGCGCCTTCGGCTCGGGGAGTAACACATCCGGGAGCGCCTTCGGGTCGACGAACAATGCTGCAGGAAGCGCCTTCGGCTCGGCGAACGCTCTCGGCGGCGCTTTCGGTTCAACTCACTCGACTGGTAGTGCCTTTGGCCAACCCAGCACGTCGGGGAGCGCCTTTGGTCAGTCGGCGTTCGGCGGTAACTCCGGCGGCGGGGGCGGATTCGGCGCCTTTGCCCAGGGCGGGGCGGCCAAGTTCGGGGCGACTGGTTTTGGGTCCCAGACCCAATCGACTGCCACGGCGGCACCCGCGACGCCCATAGCGCCGGAGGCGTCCATGAGCACTGATGACTTTGGTGGACTGTCTCTTGGCGGAGGGAGCGGTGGGGACAAGCCGAGTGGGACCACAGGGACGACGGGTCTGTTCGGTAACGCACAACCCTCGGCGGAGACGCAGCAACCGACGAGCGCGTTTGGGGCATCCGCGATTAAACCAGCATCCGGATTTGGTGCTTTCGGCGGAAGCGGAAGTAGTGCTTTCTCGAACCCGGGCCAGAACCCCTCGCAGCCCAGCGCCTTCGGCTCAACGTCTGCGTTTGGAGGTGGATCCGGCGCAGGCGGCCAGTCCGCCTTCGATACGTCGAAATCGTCCCCCAGCTTCGGGAGCAGCGGTTTCGGTCAGAGCGGCTTCGGTCAGAGTGCGTTTGGGCAGTCGGCATTCGGCAAGTCTGCATTTGGTTCGACTCCTTCCGCGAACGGGTCTGCCTTCAGTCCGTCTCCCAGCACAGGAGGATTTTCGGCCTTTGCATCCGGCGGTACGTCCGCGTTCTCTGCAGCCGCCGCGCAGAACAAGCCTGCCGCGGCGGCGCCGACGGGTGGAGGGTTTTCGGCATTCGCGTCAAACGCGCCCTCTTCGTTCACGTCCGCTGCTGCCTCCTCTAACACTGGTGGCGCGGGCGAGGGTGCCAAGCCTGCGCAGACGGGCTTTTCAGCGTTTGCCTCGGGAGGGCCGTCCGCGTTTTCCGCTGCCGCCAATACTCAGGAACAGCCGAAGTCGGCATTTGCATCTGGAGGCACGTCCGCGTTTTCCACAGGGCCCAGCCAGGAGGCGAAGTCGATGTTCTCTTCGACACCCACCCAGAATACCGAAGCCAAGCCCCTTGCATCTCCCCCGCCAGAGCCTGAAAAGCCACAATCTGCGTTCGGTGGTGGTAACGACGCGAAGCCGTCATCTGCTGCGCCCAGTCAGCCTACGTCGGTATTTGCACCCAAGTCTCCCGAAACTCCCACCACCGAGACGCCAGTGAAGGCGCGACCGAACCCCGTGCCGGGGCTAGAGGACTCCCCCGGTTCACCTACCGCCCCACCTGCGGACACCGCTACCCCGCTGTCCTCGCCATTCAAGAGCAGCGCGCCGGCGACAACTGGTGGCGCGTTCGGAAACTTGGTCACATCTCCAGGATTCGGGTTCGGGAGGCCATCAGAGGGCTTCGGGGCCTTTGGAAACGCGGTCAATAAAGATTCTCCCTTCTTCAGTCCGCCCAAGCCGACCACGCCGTCCGCGTTCAAGCCGATATCCGCGTTCTCGCCGAGCACGCCGCCAGCCCAGGGCGCGAGCACGACGCCGACGTTCGGCACGCCGTCTGCGTTCGGAAAGCCCACCGGATCTAATCCCAGCACGACGCCGGTGTACGGGCCGACGTCTGCGTTCGGCAAATCCGCGTTTGCCTCGCCTGGCACGCCCACGACGACCACACCGAAGACTGATCCCCCGGCTACGGGTGGGTTTGCCGCGTTCAGCGGTACGAGCGCCTTTGCGAAGGTGGGCAGCGGGTCAGGCAAGTCATTCTCGGATATGTTGAAAGAGGGCGCGAAGGACGAGTCCCCGAAGAAACCTGCGTCAGCATTTGCCAGCGTCGCCTCGACGACTCCGAAAGGGGAACCCTCCAAGAAGCCTGAGGAAGGTCAAAAGGCGGGGGATTTGGAAACCCCGACCAAAGCGCCCACAGACAAGAACAAGGAATCGGCAGAGAAGGGCAAGGACTTTACTGGGAAGGGTAAGGAACCGGCTGCGTCTCCTACGAAGGAGAAAGATGCAAGACCGGACTCGTCTTTGTCTGCACAGTCGTCCTTCGCAGACGTGTCTCTCGCCGACTCGCAGATTTCTGCATTTAGCGAGGTTTCTCGCCCCGAGCAAGAAGATGCCGAAGGCAGTGATGCAGGCGAACCTACCGTGGAGGATGACACTGGATCATTCGTGTCAGAAGACTTCAGCGACGAGGAAGGCTCTGAGTACGTGCCGAGCGAACATGACGACGATGGATCTGGGAGCGAGTCACCTCCAAACGGAGACGAAAGCGAGAAAGAGCCGGAAACAAGTACCACCGTCACGCCTGCGGCAGAGAGCAAAGGCACGGAACAGGAGCCCGCTCCGGCTACCCCTGAAAAGGAAAAATCAAGGTCACCTACTCCTAAACCTGCTGCACCTCTTGCTACGCCCGACGCCCCCAAAGGCGCGCCAGCATCTTCGGCGACCGAGTCTACAACTACACCACCAGGTTCCCCCGAAAAGCAAGGAGAAGTTGCCTCGAAGCCGAGCATCGCAGCGCCGACGCCTATCAACCCCATGATTGCTACTCCTGATTCAACTTCCAAGAGTCCTACTCTTGGCCTTGGAAAGCCCACGACGCGTCCAGCACGCAGCTCCCCGCTGGCCAACGCGCCTGTGGTTAACGCAACTAAGGAAGACGAGCAATCTCCTGAGTTCACCTCGCCATCCTCCATGCCAAAACCAGCATCTCCGAAAACACCCTTTGGTGTTCTACCGGGAGGGCCGGTCACTCCTGCTGCGAGCACTTCACCGCCGAAGATTCCGCTTTTCGGTTCGCTTGGAGGACAACCTGTCACCCCGAAATCACCGTCGCCTAAACCAGCCGCCGGAGGCTTTGCTATGCCTACCCTGCCTGCTTCTGCGTCGAAGACCTCGTCAGCTGCTTCGAAGCCGTCAATATTCAGCTCTCCTCTGTCATTCCCCAGCCCCTCCACAGATCCCACCAAGACAAGTCCAACTATCCCTCAGCCTACACCGCCTGCCAGTGGCCTTAAACTGCCTGCATTCTCTGGATTCCCTGCCACAACACCACCCGCAGTGCAGAGCCCATTCTCAAAACCCATCAGCCCTGCGATATCCGCGTTTGCTCCTACGCCCTCTCAAGCCTCAGCGCCGTTCAACATTCCCAATTTGAAGCCAACGACGGTGGCTACGCCGCCCATCGGAGGCTTTTTCAGTGGCGCGCCAACGCCATCTCTGAGCGTTCCTACACCGTTCGTTGCCCCTGTTTCCACGATACAAGAGGCGAAACCACCTTCGGTGGAAGAGGGTATGCAGGCGGAGTGCGCGTATCTTTACCTGACTTTGACGAAGGAGCTCGAAGACGTACGTTTTATAAGCTTTTTCGAACGTCTTGTGTCTTGACCCTTGGAAATAGCTACGTGTGCTGGCTAAATCGACATTGCAGAGAAAGAGCGAGCTGCAAAAGCCAGTGGGCGGTTCGAGGAATGTTGCCGACCTCGCAACAGCGGCGAAGTGGAGTCTCGGCGATCTGTCATTGTTCGGACAAACTATGCGCCGCGTGCGAACTGACATCAAGGATATCAAAGAGCGCCGACTTGCAATCGAAGACGATATCCGCCGATTGGAAAGTGATATGCTGAAAGGTACGCATTTCGAGATGTCAATGTGTCCTACCTCCCTGCAACATGTCCGTTCTAGTGAACACGAAGAAGGAGGAGATTGCTCGGTTCAGTAGAGCGAGTACCGATGCAGAATTCGCCAGGATGCTCAAAATCCGCACTCTGGGCCCAGAGCACCTGGAAACACAAAGTCGCCTGAGACGGGATATTCGGGTACGTTACGAAATACCAGATTCTCCGTTCAAACGGCTCACGGGCCGTCCTGCCATGTCTAGACCATGCGGGATCGTTTGCAAAAACTCGAGGACCACTTGCTTGAGTGCAAGAAGAAGCTGAACGAAATGAAAACGGGCAAACCTCATTTCCGGCCGCCTTCGTTGGACACGATCAATCGCACGTATCGCAATATCGAAGCTGCCATTGAGCAGCAAGCCGCGGACGTCACCCGTCTCTCGTCACGCGTGGCCAAGCTTGACCTGGGCGGAAAGACGTGGCGTTCTGAAGCCAGATTCACCGGGCGTGACAAGCGTCCTTCCGACACGCCTCAACGAGCGTTCAGTGTGACGCCCGACGTGGCGGCTACCACAGCCGCTGCGCTGAATGCGGAACGCTCTGCCCAGAAGCTCAAGAGCGCCCTCCTGAAGGCAAGGCGCGAGCCGCTCCTGAACTCTACCGCCGTGCACGTTCCCTCAGTCGCCGTACCCACCGCGTTTGACTCTCCCGCAAAACCCTCCCTTGCTCCGAGCACCCCAGGGCCTAGAGCCGCCACGTCGACCCCCGTTGGCCTCTTCTCCCTCACTCCAAACGGCGCGGGATCGAGCTCCGCGGCTCCTGCGACGCCCGACTGGTCCCTCCCCGCCTTCGATATACCTGCAACCGACGACAGCCCGTCCTCCGGCGGCTCGTTGCGTCAGCGTAGCTCCGCGTCCAAACACCACCAGAAACCCGTGCAGCTGCGCAAAGCTCCCACTCCTTCTGCCCAGACGCCGCCGAAGCCCACGTTTGATTGGGGCCCGCTGCCTACGGCGCCGCCGCCGAGGACGTCACTCGTAGCCGAGTTCAGGGCTGCGAGCCAGTCTCCGAGCGCAAGCCCTACGCCGGCAACGAACGGTGCCCCGAATGTGAGCCCGGGACCGAAGCTCCCTTTCTCTTTCGCCGGATTCGGAGGTTCGAAGTAGAATGCCGTGACGGCTCGCATTCGCATGTTATGTCTGCAACGATGTATACGATAGCAAGTTATGTGTATGAAGCAGATGAGTTCTAGAGTACAAGATGAATATGCGAGAAGAATGAGACTAGCAGGGGTGAGAGATCGCGAGAGCTCCATTAGGTAGGTGTGTGATGTATATGCGAGACAAGAGGTCGAAGGCGTCCGATCTAAAACGCGATGGAAGATGCAGAGAACTATACGCGACTGCTTTAAACTCAGAAGATCGAGTTGATTATGCCGCTGCCGATGGCGGCGCCAGCACCGAACCCGACACCACCAGCTGCCGATTGTGCCATCTGCCGATCGAACAATCAGTAAACGAAAGAGGCATGCGGAAGGTGAACCTACCGTGTTGCCGAGCGCGCCGAATTTGTGCTTCTTCTTGTCTGGTGCCGGGGCCTCCTGGGGACTAACCTGCTGTTGCACAGGAGGAGCCGGAGGAGACATTTCTTGACTTGGATAGCCGCCGCCGTAGGGCCGGTACACCGGTTTCTCAGCGGCGGGCACCATCTGCTGTTGCTGACTGTAAGGCGGCACGTGGTGCACGAAGTAGGTGTGCGGCGGAGGCGCTCCGTACGGCGAGGAAGCCGCAGAGTAGGCCGTCGCAGCTGGCGACGAAGTTCCAGTATCGGTAGAGATGGAGGTAGGTGTCGGAGACGGAGTGCGCGCGGATAGTTTCTCGACGTAGTTCGCTGGGAACAGGCCGGAACGTCCGCGGAAGGTGCCCGTCCACCAGTCCGAGTTGTTCTCGTTCGTGACTTCGATTATGTCCCCGGTGCGGAAGGAGAGGTCCTTCAATATCTGGGTGCCGAATGTCGATTGTCAGATCACATACACGAAAGCGGGGGTGGTGTCATTTTACTGACGGTACCGTCTTCGTTGTAGCCCCAGAGCGCCCGGGCTTTGACAGTCGGTTTTGGCGGCGGCGGCGCAGACTGCGTGCCCGGCGACCTCTGGTTTGCCTGAGTTGGCGACCATGCAGGCGTTACGTTGACGCTGTTCAGGTTGTTGATCACGTCGCTAATGCTCTCGCTCGAGGAGGCGGGGGAGTCATGGTCGGGAAGCTTGGCGCGGATAGCGGAGGCGTCCGCTGGCGAGATGCAGTTCTGCTGTTCGAGAAAGTCGACGTTTGACCTGATTTGTGCGACGATGTACGATATGTATGGTTGAAGCGCAGGGTTGGCCATCGTGGACTCTGGTCTGCGCCAATCCAGGGACGAAAGCGGAAGGATGTACGGAGGAGGAAGGCACCAACGTGCGATTATCGTGGCGATGCCTGATATGCGGTGCTTAAACGCGTTCTTTCGCCTAACCAGTTCACGTAACTTGGTTATCTGGAAGTTATTCTCGGTCATATCGTATCGTACTAGTACGTGCATGCGACAGTGGAGAGGCTACATCTCTACTGACCCAATTCACAGAGAGACGTCAACCGGAACGCATCCAATGCCGATCAGGAACCCCTGGGCTGACATAGTACGAGATTATGAGCAAGAAGCAGAGTAAAGCTAACAGCGAGAACCCTAACCGTCGTCGGTGCTCTGGCAGCACACAGGGTCGGCGCTGCAGCTGTTACCACCGACGCCGATGACGCTGATGGGAGAGAAGTCAACGCCAATTGGCACATCGACGCCTTGAGAGACTGTGAGCATTTGAACGAGGCTTGAGAGATACAGGAAGGCACACACCGGAAACGACGATGCCCAGCAGGCCCAGGATGTTGGTGATGTATGGCTCGTTCGACGTGGTGGTGCTGCCGCAGCATTGGATGGAAGGCCAGAATAAGAGCGCGAACGAGAATGCTTCCTCCACCCGTATCCGTGTTGTGCCGAAAACAGTTATGCCCTCATTGTACGATTAAAGCATGGTTGTTCAGCCGATGCTTGGTCATATGTAGAAAAAGACGAGCCCTACTTCGTGCTGCCCAGCGAAGTGCGTGACGCTGCAGACCGCAGATTGATCTCTCTGTCGCCGTTAACCCCACGAGTGTCCCACCCAATTGCTTCAGTATGGATGCCATCATCCTGACCGTCAGCCAGGGGACCCAACCCTCGGTGGTATTGAGTCACCGTCGGATGAAGCCCGACCATCCGGTAGCGCATAGAACGATCGCAGTCCCACGACATACGACGCAACCACCAACGGAACCAAAGCGGACATTCTCGCTCCACCCACACGAGGATTTTCTCGGAAATGAAGCGTATGATGGGCGCATGGTTACAGAAGCCTGCCTCTGAAGCCGACATACAGAGATGATGTCGAGTGCCGAGCCGTCGAAGAGCGTGTGCATGGAGGGAACATGAGATCCGAGCGCCTTCGAGATGTTCACTGACGTCGTGCGGCAGACCGTTTCGGCAGCCGCTTCTGAGGAGAATTACTGTGGTACTCCGAAAAACGAGCCCCAAATGCGAGGCGCTCAGCCTGCGCTCCGTGAGGGGATGTTCAGAAGAGTTCAGAAATCAAAGGTAGGGAAACCGGTAAGCCGCGGCTGTCGTGATCATCGAGGTAACTGAACGGGAAATGTGGACGTCATCAATTTGGGTAGGAACAAGCGCTGTCACTCGTACCGGCTGTATCATACCAGGAGAATGCGACCAGTACTACCCCAACTGGTGATGACATCGATGACAGGTCGCTCGCGAAACTGAATTCGAGTTTGAACGGAGGTAGTTCCCACGGCTCCAAAGTCAGACCGTCATCCCGTCTGACTCGCTTTCTTCAGTCAATCAACCACGATTATACCCTGGCATCATACTCATTACGGTTGCCGTCGTACACTCTACGCGTCTTCCTATCGTCTGAACTCGATGCTGATGAATCCATCATGAGCGGTGTCTGTCCTTGTCGATGGAATCAGTGTCATGGAATCGGCTTGAAGGGATGAAGGGCTGCACAATGCCATTGTTCGCGCCGTAGTAGGTGCAACTCCAATGTACACCGCACCCGTGGCGACAATTTGCTAGCGAGGTCGCGGCGACTCTCGCACTTTCCTGTGTCTCCTGCGGTAACGTAACGCGGGCATGTCAAACCACTTTCCGGCCGTTCTGAACTCGAAGGCAGATGTATGACCTTCTTGGACGTTTGGCACATGATTATCCGGAGCGTATGTTCTTCAAAAAGGTGAGTGCTTCATAACGCTTTCTCCGATATCAGTCAAATAGCTATTCATAATCCAAATCCTCTGAAAGGATTGCTGAAGGGGGTGTTTGACCAAGTGCACGAGGTGTCCAAACCTGGGGGCATCCTCGAAGCTGTTTATGCCCGAGTGTCTTCTGTTCTTGGCTGCTCTTCATGTACGGCCCAGGTGATTCGGCAACGTCAATGCGATGATCTACATCGGAGAATTGTTATGCTCGTCTATCCCCGGGCCGCTGTGACTCGACAGACTCTCGCAGTGCATGCGGCTCTTGGGAGCGCCTGCAGGATAACTGATCGCAGCGTGCGAGTAAATCAGGCACGTCTTGTTTTTCTCCACTCACCTAAACACCACGACGGATTCTACCACCATTGCCATTTTCGCCCAGCGATCCCGCGATAACACCCCGAATTTCCATGCCCTGTCGAGTTTGGATTCGTCCAATGAACTTGTGCCATTGCTTCTCGGGCGACTGGTGTGGTCGAAATAAACAACCGACGACTTTATGATATGGTCCTCGGTACATTATCTGCGCCGGCATCCGAAGAGCCTCACAGGTCGCTGATTCTACCCCGAAGATCTATCTGTCTGGTGGTGGACGAGGTGCAGGTACCGCGTGATTGTTGTATCACAAGGAATGTGCATACCTACATGGATATCATAGAGAACTGACGGAGGTGCGTATCCAAATCCATCCGTGATTCCTCATCCAGCTAAATTGTTTTACTAGTCATCATCATTCACTGAAGCACGGTGTATGAAGTGTATGTACGTGAGGTCGGACAAATGCGGCCCTCTTCCGTGTTCGTGGATGTCTCGAAGGTCTTTCTTGCTCGCCCGATCGGGCCGTCAGGGTCAAGTCCGCGGATATTCTACAGACTACTCAACTACGGGCATTCGACTCTCTCTCTCTCAGCAGCTGTGCGACGTACCTGTACGCATGTGAGAGATGGTTTCTTCTCAGCGGTGAGCGAATACGTATAAAATCGACCTCAGGCCAGCCTAACCCTCCAGTCTAGCAGACGACTCAGATTCGCAGCAGTGCCACTCCCGTAGTCACAATATGCTCTCTCGCATTCAAGCCGTCATTGTCGCATTCCTTGCACTTACATTCCTTGCGGTTGCCGCGCCTGGAGGTGTCAGCCCGCCACCCGTAACCAAGACTGTTACTGTTGTACGTGCCTTGGTTCAGACCTCCTTGACATGTAGTTGACGGTCGTACTTAGACCGCCCAGCCGACGGCGACTCAACCCGCTAGCCAGTGCAACACTGGCTCGATCCAGTGCTGCGACAGTGTTCAGCAGGTCAGGACTGCTTTCCCGCATTGTACAAGAGGACGTGATTTGAAGACATGCTGTTGACTTTAGGCTACGAGTCCCGATGCTACCGGGCTCTTTGGTCTGCTCAACATCGTTCTGACCGAGTTGGACGTCCTCGTTGGCATCACATGCAGCCCGCTGTCTCTCATCGGCATTGGCGGTAACAGCTGCTCTGCGAGCCCCGTCTGCTGCGAGAACAATAGCTTCGTGAGTAATCCTAATATTGTTCGATGGCTTTGAAGTCTGAATGATCTGCTCGCAGGGCGGACTCATCTCCATCGGCTGTATTCCGATCATCCTTGAACTTTGAAGGCTGGCTGACTTATGAGGATTCGTGGGATACAGAACCAGCGCGACGAGTCCGACACTCGAATCTGATACTGTACTTCAAGTTGTAGCAGTCGAGACGTTTTCGACAACAAACCGCGACCGGACACTAGCAGCAATCGTAGCGTCAGAATCATTCTATGAAGTCTTCTGGCCGGAACAGTGCATATTGCTTTCACTCGCCAAATTCTTCCACACTGAGCCTGGACGACATGGGAGAGCCAGGCCATCTATACTTCAGGATCTCACGCCATGACATCAGTTCGAACCTTGAGATTAGTCCGACGTCCTGGTCCGAGACACTGATGGCAGACATGTCTAGCGCACTGCATCACCGGTCGTCGTGGTCGATTCTGAAGCACCACTGGCAGGATTTCTGGGTCCTCCGATGCTATAACCAATGGCTTGTGTCTGCTTGCCCCTGTGCCTCGACGTCGACATTGCTCCGGTGGCACGCTGTGTCATTCAAGTCAAGCATCCACTACTCAAGGCACCATCCTTAAACACGACTTCATCGCCGGCGACCCGGAACTTGTCGTCGCAAGAAGGTACGCCCGTTTTCTGCCATGCGTCAGCATGATCATGGGGATGAAACCGCAGTCGATGCGGCGTTGCTCAAGCCCTGCGACTCTACTACACAAAACCCGCCGCACCCAGGCTTCAATATGTCGGGCAAGCGAGCATCCTGTGGATTGAGAATGTTCCTCGAATCAACATTCAACACTGTGGTGTGAAATTTTGACAGCATATTGAATGGACCCGGCGCCCGGGTGGATAGCAATAACAACCGCGTATATCCCTCTGCTCTCCATCAGCGTGTTCGCATGCATTATTTTACAGATGCATCTATTTCCGTCTCATCAACGCTCTCCACCAAGTTTCGTCGACGCTCGGTTGGCTCGCTCTATAGCCTGCTTAGCAGCCGCATGGACATCTTCCATTACTTCTGCTCGTGAAGGTTTAACATAATTACCAATCGGACGCTGAACCGAATCTCAAACGCAGGCTTTGCGACCCCGCACCGGATTGGTCTCGCCAGCGGGGCGGAGAACGGGGTAGAGAACGCGCGCGTACCGACACGTCCAGGCTCTCCACTACGCCCACTGCTGGTGACATCAGGCGTACGTCAAACTGTCGATGATAGCAAATTCAGAACCTAGTCGCCCGTCTTTCACGCATCAGCACGCCCATATTACACCGATTCAGTCGCCTGTCGTCCGGGATAATGGCGGCTTGTTTATATTCTGAAACGGACATGAGGTATATAAGGTGCACGATTTGTCCAGTAATACCTCCAGTCAAGCAGACTTTCAGCACCACACCAGCAGATTTTCATCACCGAGCCTCTCAGCTCTTTTGTATCTGACGACTTACAATGTTTACTCGGGTCCGAAAGATGTTCGTTGCGTTCGCCACATCAATTTTCCTTGCTGCCGCCGCCCCCGGAAACGTCGCCCATCCTACGAAGACTGTGATGATTGTACGTAGACCGGCGATTGATGAGTGCTTCATTCATGGTGTCTAAACACATTCACCGCAGACGCCGCAACCGACGACAACGCAGCCCGCCAGCCAGTGCAACACAAATTCCATCAAATGCTGCAACAGGGTCCAGGATGTGAATCCTTTCACTTGGTCAATCCCGCAGAAAGGAAGATTCTGACGAGGGCCTCTGGACGTAGGCGTCTACTTCGCTCCTGGGTCTGCTGGGCATTGTCCTAGCTAAGGCAACCTGGACTTGCGAGTTGGTCTCAGCTGCAGCCCACTTTCAATTATCGGGATTGACGGCGACAGTTGCTCCGACAACCCCGTCTGCTGCGAGGACAACAGCAATGTATGCAGTTTTGTTTACAATCTGCGTGGCGCCTAACACTAACCATTACTCTGCTGCAGAGTCTCCTTTCCATCGGTTGCGTCCCGATTAACCTGAGCCTCTGATGAACTCCATGCGACGATGGTTCTACACATTTCTACGGTTTCGGTGTATGAGCCCCCGTGGATGATTTAAACGGCTACCCCGTGATGAAGAAACTTGTTATTTATTTATGAAATGAGTATATCATCTGTCCTCAATTTGAGTAGCATCACATTGCAGTGTCTGACGTGTATACCAAATGAAGATATTCATCGATCCGAGCTCTCATAGTGCTGCATACTGTCACAGCCTTCCGACCATAATACACGGGTAACGACGAATAAAATTCAGTTCGCTATTGTTCACATCTATACATCGATTTTGTCAAAGTTAACATGGCAGAAACGGCGCAAGCAGTTTAATTAATTCCATGGATCACAGAGATGCATCAACGGGAACACAGCCGATCCCGACCAGGCCGGAGAGTAAACCCTCTGCTACGAGAGTATCAAGTGTTCACTAAGGAATCGCGGGGCGAAGCATAGCGAGCTCACCATCTTCAGTGCTCTGGCAGCAGACGGGGCTAGCGCTGCAGCTGTTTCCACCAATCCCAGCGACGCTGATAGGTGAGCAGCTGACACCGATCGGCACGTCGACACCTAGTATGCAGCCAAGCATTGTGAGCATCGGTCGTAAAACAGAATGGATGCTACGAACCGGAAACATTGATGCCGAGCAAGCCGAGAAGCGAGGAAGTTAAAGGGTCGTTGGATGTGGTGGTGCTGTCGCAGCACTGAAGGGAGCCAGTGTTGCAGCTTTGACGAGCGGCAATCTGTGCCGGGGAGGCCGTGGCAAGGACCGCAAACGATGAAGTCGCGATGAGGACAGCGGAGGAGAGTTTGAACATGGTAGCTGTGTTGGTAGTGCTGACGAGGTGGCTGCCAGAGTGCTTTCACCAGTGATTGTTGCGACTTGTTGTGGAACTGCGACAAACTGTTGCCGTTTTGTACCCAGTAAAAATACAAGAAGGCCGTAATTTTCTGGCTCTTTATGTCGGATGCGTCACTCCATGTGTCGCTGAAACGAGAGACCGATGCCATGCGCCATGGAAGAGCACGAAGTTAGTGGGAGTTGATGTTCCCTCTCGGGGAGAACTGCTGGACAATCACAGACGGCAGCCTCCCCCAGAAAATAGTACCATCACTTCTGCACGTACTGATGTTTTCGTAGCGGTGAAAGACAAAAATGTGCGCCGCGGGAGCGTCGCAAGGAGGAAGGTGGATATATGCTGCGCGAAACTGAACAGACTGCAGCGTTTCCCCGTTGTTTCTGACCCCGTAACCAACGTTGGCTGAATCAGCTGCTTTCTGTGCCAACAAATGTGTGTGGTTATTCCAGGGGATCATAGTGGACGACTTGCCGCTATGACTGAATGTCGAACATAGAGTGCTCCACTCGACGCGGTATGAACGGCACGGCGGCCGGCTTTTCCTCCTCATTTGGCGCGAGCCCTGGTGTTCATGAGAGCAGAATAACGGCACTGTCGGAAGGAGAAACAGTAGACCTCATACATGCATTTCCGCCCATTGTGGCACTGCTGCTAGAAGAGCTGGCACTGGGCAGCAATACTCTCACACAGCGGTTCGATGATGTAACTGCCAGCGGGGACAAGGCGGTCATTGTTGCTCCACGCGCAAAGTAAAGATTGTTCCGACTGCGAATAAGACCCATGAGCGTTCATGAGGTCGAATGCATGCAGCTGCGCTAGCAACTCCGAGCTATGACCATGCTATATTTGTGTACTATCAGTGAAGAACAACGAACAGCATTGGGGACTCACTGACGCCAAGTTGCGCAGGATGCGGGCGTATAGGAAGGTACTACGGCCATGACTATAACTCATGAGGGTGGACAACAAACAAATTCCAAACGCTGCGCGCTCAACCTCGTCATGAGGATATTGGGCCTCAATACAGTCGAAGGTTCTCTCGCCTAAAGTTACTCCAGTCAATTCACTTCATTACCATCGTGTGATCCTTGTTGTAATGCGCCATACTTAGGAAGGCTGTAATCGGGGGGGGGGGGGCGAACGAGCTTTTGGGGGATGGATGGAAAAAGGAGGTCAGTCGACGAGGTTCCCACGGCATACAGCGTGGTCCCACGTTTAGCATTCTTCTTACCCCGCTCTCACTGTAGACTGGAAAAGCGAACAAATACATGTCCTGCGCTTTCTCTGAAGTTGTAGTTGCCAGACTGGACGATGTCTATACGGAATACGAAGAAGTGTCTCTGATTGCACGCGCCGGGCGGCAATGGCCGTGTCCCTTGCGGCGACCCAACCAGGTGTTTACCAGCCATGGCCGTTGTCAATTCGAAGCACTGAGCCCTTCCTCTGGTCCACGTCTGAAAGTCCTTGCAGACTGCTCCACAATACATCTCGGAAGAAACTCGTAGTCAAAAGGCTATCTCTTCGATTGCTGGTTGTCGAAAATTCAGGAGGTAAGATTGTTGTGACTCGACGCTATATTACGGCGGCATCATCGATCACGCAGGCTAGCGTTGAGACTGTAGGCTCCTCCACTCGTTTCAACATACCGAGAGTTCCGTACTCGTGACTCGTGAGCCTCCGCCCGAAGCATTTCGAAAATGTTACTCGAATTTGCATACGAGGTCTCCGGTCTTTCCTTCGGCCGATTCATCCTGGTCGACAGCTGTCAGCGGATTGTTTAAGCATGATGACCGGGCGAAGAACAACACGACTTACCTACCGACCCCTTGCTTCTCTTGGACTTCCACCAGCATCCGCGTGTACGCCATGGTCTTCTTCAACTCGGTGAGCCGTCATCAACTCCTCTATTTCCGCCTCATCAGCGCTTTTCACTTTGCGAAGTCGTGTCTCGGAACTTTGCACGCGGTCTTCTCGCCCAGCTTCTTGGGATCTGGGGTAGCGGATCAGCCAGTGCGGAGCTCTCTGTTTCAGGGAGGTTCTATTACATTACCCATGACGCTGCGGTTAGCAACACCGAGGATGACGAGTGGGCTATGTCAGCGTTTCAAAGGCACTTGGCTGTCTTTGTCTCCGTGGATGCAGCTGCTGTACTACTGGCGCCTCGCATTGACCTCGTCGCATGACCTCTTTCGTGGCCGCGATTCCCAGCCGGTGTACTATCAAAAATAACATTGGAACTACCATGGCTCTGACACCCGTTCCCGTTGGTCTCATGCGACCCGGCGCCTCATTTCATTTCATCATCGTGAAGTACGCTGCGAAGAACAGCGGAGAGAATGAGCACTCAACACATCGCCCCTGTGCCCTCTACCATCGCTCACCAGTGACATCAGGCGTACGTCAGGCTGTCGACGATCGTTGGCTGGGAACTTCCTAGGAAGTGCGAACCCACCACACGCCGCTACGACTGAGCCCGACCCTTACCAGCCGGAACATGCATGCCAAATCTGGGGATATTCCATGACACCTCATTACAACTGCCTGTGTATGATCCCGGGGAACTTCTACCGGTTGTCCCATTCATCGTCCGAGGCGATGGCGGGGGAAATACCTCATGTGCCAGCCGCTCACGGTCAAGACTCAGGTATATAACAGGGCAACACGTCCAGCACATTCTCCAGTCCAACAGACGCTCAGCATCCCTTATTCTCATCTTATCCTCCGCCCTCGATACCGAACGATGTTCGCCCGCATCCAGACCGTTTTCGTCGCGCTCGCCACCTTCACCGTCCTTGCGGCCGCCGCCCCCGGTAATGTTGCCCCGACCAAGACCGTGACGGTCGTGAGTACCCCTCGCTTCAGCAGCGTCCATAACGACTCCAGCACTCAAGCTCCTGGACAGACCCCCCAGCCCACAACGACCCAGCCCGCCAGCCAGTGCAACACCGGCTCCATCCAGTGCTGCAACAGCGTCCAGAAGGTGATTTCCGTTCGCTGTACTTTCCAATCTTTTTGCAAATTTCTGATTACGCCCGCTCCATCACAGGCGACCGACCCTTCGGCCAGTGCGCTTCTGGGTCTGCTTGGCATCGTCTTGAGCGATGTGGACGTGCTCGTCGGCCTCACCTGCAGCCCTATCTCGGTCATCGGCGCCGGTGGCAATAGCTGCTCTGCCAACCCCGTCTGCTGCGAGGACAACAGCAGCGTATGCAGTCTTTCGCCTCCCGCACAGCACCCTGGCGCTGACTGTCACCCTTGTTGCAGAGCCTCATCTCCATCGGCTGCATCCCGGTCGACCTCAGCCTCTAGGGACATACGTAGTGTTCCAATGGATGATCCGATGCAGATATTCTGGATAATTAGTCGCGTAATGAAACGGATAGTCATGATACCAGACTTTGGCGCTCGCTTATGTCAAGAGATGCAAGACCAATGTGCTCTCTTTCATAACATCAAGCACGTCGAGCGTACTGATGTAGGCTCAATGCCTGTATGCAACGCGTATTCCGGCTACGCTGGTCTTGCCCCTTGTTCCATTCAGCTGAATCTGGAGTTGCGACTGGAAGCCAGAAGCTAGGTTCTCGCGCTTCGGTGACTGGCAAGAAACATATTTACAGATATAGGCTTCGAATAAGTATTTAAGCCACACTAGCTCAACGCCTGATTTTGGGCGAAGACCGGAAAAACAACATGACCATTCCTCTCCTGATAGAGCACAAAGGACTATACATAAATATACACCGCGGGGCGAGAAAGAGAGAAAGGAGTTCATAATCTACCAACCGCCCATGAGCGCGCCCGAGTCAACTACCATCGAACAGCCCCACGAATCCGTCGGAGGGAAAGATGAAACGAGATAGAAGGACGGAAAGACAAGACGAAACGAGTGTGAGAGAGGTATCGACAGGGAAAGGTATTATCATCAACGTTGTGTCCTCGGATGAAATAGCGTGCGAAGGTAGCGAAGAGGACATAGACCGAAGAATAACTCAACGAAGCGGGAGACGGAGCGGAGGAAGCACGAGCGACCAGATCATCGCTTGGCGAAGATCTTTTGCAGCAGCTGGAGCACCTTCGGCACGTTGAGCTGGACGTACTCGAGGTCCAAGAGATGCTTGTTGTCTTTTTGCTGTGGGAGGAAAGGGCACAAGTCAGGTCAAGCTGGGCAAGGGAAGGGAGCCGATGCCAACCTTCTCCAGGAGATCGTCGATTTTCAGGTCCATCTCCAAGATCGCCTTCTCCCGCCCCTTGTAGTGCAGGGCGATGATGTACGTCCCTGGTGTCGGCGACGTGATATTGAAGTAGATGTTCGGTCGCCTACAACGTGATCAACCGTGAGTCATCTAGTTCAAGTTCAAAAACCTAAACGCTAATCACCGATTATCTGGAACGTTGCTCTCCACGATGATACCCTCCTTCTCTAGCTGCGCGTGCGTGAATCGGTACGGGCCCAGCACGACCACCTTCGCCGGCTTCTTCTCCTTCCCGCCGACGGCGACGACGCCCACACCCGCGTTCCCGCCCTTCTCCTTGTTCGCGTTCAACCTCACGTTCTGCAGGTACGCCTTGTACTGCTCGAGCTGGGACCGGAGGTAGTTGTTATGGTCGCAGATCGTCTTGTACACCGCCTCGAGGCTCCGCGTCTCCTCCACGACCTTCTCCCTCAGATTACCCAGGTGCACGAGCTCGGCCGCGACCTCCTCCTGCATGAGCCGGTACCCGTCCGCGCGGTCGACGACCTTGGTCTCCTCGAGCTCGCGCAGCATCTCCTTCACCTTGATCCCCTTCCTCACGAGCGTCGCGTCCTTCGTCGTCGCCGCGCGCTCGGCGATCACGGGCAGGTTGTACGGCGGCCGGCCCGCGGCCTGGGGCAGGGACCGGATGAGCTGCACGAAGATGGATTTGGTCTCCATGTAGAGCATGTCGCTCGACGAGACCGAGTCCATGAGCGCGCTCTGGATGTCCTGGATCGGCGTCTCCCACCGGCTGTACAGCTGCAGCTCGATCGTCCGGTTCTCCTTCCGCGGAACCTGCGAGGGCGCCGGGCCGAGCTCGTCGACGAGGATGCGGAGGTGTTGCTTGTCGTTAGGGGACTGCGGAACGTGTAGGTCAGCCGCAGCTCGGATGAATACGATTGGAATGAGAGGACGCACGAGTGTGTCAATATGGGCTACAATCAATGAATGTGTGTTGTACAGCTCGTTCATCGTAATGTGGATCATCAAATCTTTCTTCGAGAGCGCCATGTATTGGTCCATCTACGAGACGGCACGTGATCAGCAAGAACCCTAAAGACCCCCATCCGGCGGCGAAAGTGAATTCACCTCGAGAGTTTCATAGAAGTCGCCGACTTCGCAAAGGTTGTTCAGGAACTGGTTGATTCGCGCCTTGTTGTTGTCGACGAACGGATGCAAGGCCATCATGTACTGCTCCTTCGCGTACGACGGCTTGTTGGCGAGGTTCTGCAGCATCTTTGCGATCTGAGGGGCAGATGGATATGAGATCAAACGGTGACCAAAAGGGATGCCAGAGCCGGACATACCAAGGTCAGTGTTCGCCGGGGATGTTTCGAGGGTACGCCTTCGACCAGCATGTATGCTTGGGGCGTGACGATCGCCGGATTGATGAACCGGAGGAAGAAGAAGCCGCCGATCAACGAGCATATCGCGTGGTCCGTCGCCTCCGGGTATTTCCTCTGCAAATACGCCACGTTCGTCAGCGTGCGACCACAGCCCGTTTGGATGAACGGCTACACACCCGCGTCAAGCTCCGGATCTGCTTGCAGATCCAGCGGATACCGTACGGCACGCTCTCCATGGTGTCGATGATCGTGGCGAGGAAGCTGTTCGCGATCTCCATGAGCACCGTGAGGCGCGGTGCGATGATGCCCTGCACGTCGCTGTTGGCGGAGGCGACTTCCGGCGGGACGCCGCGCGGGAGCGTCGGCGGCAAAGAGCCGGTCTCTTCCTCGATCTGGTTGATCATCTGCTCGTACACCTGTACGAGAGAGCACGTGAGCGATGAGGTGCAAGAAAACGACGACGACGACTGCGACTCGCCTTGACGGGGTTGATCTCGAGGTTGAGGTCCTTGTGTTCGATGAGGCTGTTGATCCGCTCCGCGAGGACGCTCTTGAGGTAGCTCTGACCCGGTCCTCGGCGGGTGTAGGTCGTCATCATCCGGGACACGGGCGTGTTGGCACGAAGCAAAGACCCGAACTCGGTCGCGGTCTCGAACTGGGCGGAGAGCACGGACTGGAACATGGTGAGGAGCAGGTGCTCCTCCCGGCTCTCGTACTGGTTTCCATACAGGGTGAACATGACCGTCTGGAGCAGGGTGTCGATCTCGGACAGGCTCACGAGCCGGCAGAGGGCGGCGATGTGGCGCGGCTCGGACTGGAGGAGGAAGAAGAGGTTGGAGTATTGCTGCATCTTGCGGTCGTCCGGGTAGTGGCCCTCCGTAGGGTCGACTTCCTCGAAGTGTTTCTCGACTTCATTTTGCTGGAAGTGGGTGTTACGACGGATAGAGGGGGGGAGTGTGTCAGCGGGCGCAGTCGCGAGATGCTAGAGACGGTAGAGGGGTGAGTGCTGACCTCATCCAGCGCCATTCTGTTCGCGATCAACAAGGCGATGCGCGAGTCGAGATAGCGAACATCGCGCTCGAGGACGAAGTTCTTCTTCGACTGGGCAGAGATACGGGCCTTCAGATCCCTCAGTCGCTTTTGCGCTGCACGAAGAGTGATCGCGCGTAAGACGAGGAGCAGGTAGCAGAGAGAAGAAGATGTTGTTACGAACCCCGCGCGAGTTCGTCCTCCACTTCGACGTCCTGCTCGGCAGCCATGCTGAAGAGCGCCGTGACGCTGTAGCGATTGGTGTTGCGGTTGGTGACCCGCCGGGAGGACATGCTCCCCGGCGAGCTCGACGTCTCGACATAGGACATTGGCGGAAGCGCAGAAGGAAAAGCGATGTAGAGTGAACGTGGGGCGTCGCCCGAAAGAGGCGCTCAGAGGCCGAGGAAAAGTAGTGCCGGTGGTGGTGGTGATGGTGGTGGTGGTGAGATGGGTATAATGGTCGTCGAGCGAGATAGAGGCGAGAAAGACGAGAGCAAGACGAGAACCAGCGCCGGGAGTTAGACGAGATGAGAGTGGGAGAACGGGATCGGAGGCGGGCTGCGACTGCTGTGGCAGGAACGGGCGGTGGGACAAGGGCCGTGCGGCTGCGTCTGCGGTATCGAGGTCGCCCTCCAAGTCACGGGCTCCAACCAACCAGGACCCTTGATTCCTCTCCTTGTCTGCCGGCCGCAATCGTTCTCATAACTTTGCTATATAAACATGCTTAATTGTGCTGTCTATCGTGCTAAGACCGCAGGGCGCTAGCAGCTCTGAAAGTGCTCGCGATATCGTCCTTCTACAAGCCTCAACGGCAGCAATAACACGCGCAAATTTGCACGTCACCGAGTCTCTATCGTATGCACAAGATATAGGGCTGTTTCGTATACATGCCTCCAAGCGCACATATGCATCTTCATCTGCTCTGTGCCGGTGAATCGGTTCTTGGACGAAGTCGGCAATTTTTAATGGCTCAGATCTATTGACGCCCTGCAATCGGCTTGTGAGTTATTAATGTCCCTTGTTCAGGCCACCCGTGGCTCGCGATTCCAATGTGAAGTATGCTACTGTCTCATCCGCCGACTTCTGATGCTTCTCGCAGGCGCGTGGTGTGCGGCAACCACGATCCATTCTCCACAGACGTACAAAGACTCGAAGATGACATCTCGAAATGCATCTTATAGTCTCTGCTACACAGGAATCGCCTATCTTCTCAGCCAGTGAAAGCACAACGAACCTCCCCCATTGACCCCGCCGACGATGGACTGCCAACCGAATCTGTCAGGGTCGCATGAACCCTTTGTTTTCTTGCACCACCTCGACCGGCGGCCCTTTCTTGACCTTCGGCACCTTCTTGACCGACGACACCATCTCCTCCTCCAACTCCAACAACGCCCGGGATCCCATGCACTCCTTCAAGATCGTCTTCGCCTCTGTAACCAGCCACGTCTCGTATCCCTCATGGAATGTCGCCTTCGGTACCTTCTTGATCATATTAAAGCCCTCCCTTTCTCCCTCCGTCACCGCGAACATCTTCAATCGACGAACGCTCTCTGCGACTCGGGAAGCGGGTCGGCTCACCGCTCCTCGCGCGCGTAGCATGACACCGCCTTCCGGAACATCACGGGCGCATGCGTTGCACGTTCTCTGCTTGTCGTACGTCGACGTTCAAAGCTTCAAGCTTCAACTCGGCGTCGCACCCCGGCACATCAACAACGTTTGCGCCCAGGTACTGAAGGTCTGCTCAGAGGGGCATGCAAACACCTACATATCGCCTCCCTACCCGGGTATGTAACGGCAGAGTTTCCGACGAACGTGTAGACCATCAGCCCCGCTAACCCACCACGACGGGAAGCGCGCCGCGTTCAACCCCGCTGCACCCGACCCCGCACTCAGGACGGTCGGCCGGCTCCGAAACCTGCCCCGCCGAAGCAGCAGCACCGCGCATCAAATGTTGCTCGAACGCGGTATCAAGGCCCGTTCCTCTTTGTCCTTCATCGCATCATGAGCGATGCTGACTCCGCAAGTGAGCAGGTACTGATGTATGTCGGCGAGTACGACGTGACCTGCAACTGGCTCGGAAACCTCAACGTGGCCCTCAACCTGGAGTGGACGGGCCAGGCGGGCTTCGCAGAATCCAAGTTCAGGAGTTGGGAGGTCGAGGGCGGCAAGGCGGGCCGGGTACGGGAGTTCGGCGGGCTGACGTTCGCAACTGTCGTGGGCGCTGGGCACATGGTGAGTTGTCTTCTTGATTGAAGGAGAAATGGTTGAAGAGACATCGGTCAAGGCTCCGCACGATAAGCCTAAGGAGACGCTGGCGATGTTAAATCGGTGGTTGGAGGGGACCTCGCTCTGAGGGTGGGGAATGGTATGCGGCAGGGCGGTTTTTCTTTACTGCCATTCTTTGGATGATGAAGAGACCTTCATGTGCTGGCGAAGCCGAGGCATTTACAACAAAATAAATCAGAGGTCCATGCAAATGAAGGGCATCGGATCAATAATCACGTAGACGGGTTTCGCTAGTTTTGCTTCGTTCTATGTACTGGACTATGAGCAGGAGCATTGAGCACTTGGTTCGACTGGGTCAAGGCAGTAGACACCCCGTCGCCCCGGTGTCAATGTGCCGAGCAGGCGCAACCACGTGGCGCGGTGGTGGCGAAGACACAGCAGCGCGTTTGTTCGCTATCTCTACTCAGTCCAAGCGATATCGAGCGAACCTATCGTCCTTCAACTGCCAGTCAGCCCTGAGCGAGTGGCTTCTTTATCTTGTCCTGATGTTGCCATTCGTGTGAGTGACTATATACCTGACTTCAACTTGATCAAACTCTTGACTCTAGTGCTGCTCGCGCGGGCGTTCACTACCTGGAAGAGACCCAGCGGCAGATCGACAACGAGATCGAGACATTACTGGATCAGGCCAAACACCTCTTGGAGCAAGCACGCCAACTTCGTGAACGTCGAAATGAGCTTTCGCTTGTCGCGTGGCTCCCCGCAGAGACCCTTGCGTCGATCTTTCGCGATTGTTTGCCAGATCCCGAGTCGAAACCCACATTTCCTACCAGCCACGTCTTCACTCGAGTGTGCCGACACTGGCGTCAAGTCGCTCTAGGCGCCGCCGCCCTTTGGACAACTGTGCCGTGCGCTACGCCCGAATTGACTCGGACGTTCCTTACACGGTCGAAAGATGCGCCGCTCTTCTTCAGGGTAACCCGTGGAATGCGGGAGGACATCGATCATACGGGTAGTCTGGACGCTCTGAAGCATGTGGAGCGGATCCGGGTCCTTATCTTGCAGCACGAGCCCTACATTACGAAGAACGAGGAAATACTCACAGCTCGCGCTCCACTTCTGGAAAAGTGCGATATCACAGCTCCCGGACTCTACAACGTTCGGATCGCGTTGCCGGATCGCTTCCTAGACTTGTATGCCCCCAAGATGTGCCATCTCCGCCTCGAATGTATATATTTCAAGTGGCAGATGCTGCACCACGACACACTCGTCCGAGGACTGACAAGCCTGGAGTTGCGCCAGTTGCCTCTCGCTTGTTGTCCTTCTGGCCAAGAACTGGTCACGGCGCTGGAATCAATGCCCTCCTTGCACAGTCTCGTTATTGACGTGGCAGCAAGACGAAGCGATCGCTTGAATATACCATCGGTAGCGCGTACAGAGCCCGCAAGATTACGCCAACTAATTAACCTGGAGCTATCGGGCCCTGGCGCGTGTATATGTGACATGCTCCGGCATATCAAGGTCCCCTCGACGGCCAAAATATCACTGGTCCTTTCCGACTCTGTCCAGCCTTCGGATTTTAATACTTTGTCTGCGTTTCTCGAGAACCATTGCACATGCAGCGGTAAAGGCCCCATCGTGCAGCGCCTTTTCTACCGTGGATGGTCTAGCGCACGTCAGCTTCGCGCATATGCAACGCTCTACGACATCCCCGGTGATGATCCGCTCCTCAACCTGTCAATCCAACATGAATGGGAACCTTCGCTGGACTTTATGCGCCAGCTTCGCCTCGACGAGCTCGTGTCAGTCTCGGTGGATGCTAGACTCGATCACATCCCGCTCGTCAAACGCTTCCTCGAGCTCTGCGGAAACGCCATTGAACTTCGAATTACAGACGTATATACGTGCGAAATGATCCTCCCGCTCCTGCTCTCGCCATCACACCTACTCCCCAATCTTCTTCCAAGACTGCGTCAGATCCATATGCGAATAGTCGCCGGAGAACGCGCCTCCCTCGAGCTGGTCGAGGAATGTGAGCGCTTATCGCTGGAGAGGCAGAAGGCTTTCAACATCAAGTTGAAGTGGACTCTGTCGGGCACTCAGTATGCATCTAAAGACGCATTGGAGAGGTTTCGGCAGATGGACATTAATGAAGCTGAAGTTTCAAACTAGAGAGAAGATTTGGCTGTAAAAGGCGTATTTAAGATGTATGACTAGGCGTATGGGACACTGACGAAATGGTTTCGAAAGTCTGCTGTGCCTTTAATCAAACATTCTGTCAGTATGTGAATGTGAAATCCCAGTTGTGCTGCTGGCTCATGAGAGATTCAAGCCCGGAGAGGCCCACGGGAAGCGCCATCCTCGCTTCCTCACCACGTGTACTGAAGCTGTGCATAATATGCGCTCGTCCGTAATCCCATCGGGTGCCTTGGTGATTCTTGTGCCACCCTCCCTTCGAAAGTCGCAGCATGATGGATATCCTTTGTTGACCACTAACACTCACCTCACACTCACCTTCACTCTCCCGGGCGCGTTCTACTCGATAATCGACGTTATGGCTGCGACACCAGCGGAACAAGCCCTCCTCGCGCACGTCGTAGCGCAGATGGAGTCGAATATCGAATTTCTTGTGCAACAGAACTATATAACTGCCATCGATGCGTCGGCGATTCGCGCCAAGCTCCCGAAGACAAATGGGGCTATTGCGAGGGCGTCAAGCAGCGGGTCGGTCCCCATCGCGTCTACGACGTCTACGCGCTCGGTACCGCAGACGCCCACGGCGACCGTCGTAAAGGCGAAAGCAACCTGGGGATACAACGAGGACGGTTCTGTGAGTACAGCGATCCTTTCCACCTCTCGCAATAGATTGACCATGTAAATAGGAACCTAAAGACCTGTCCTTCTCCGCGGGGGAGATCATCGAAATCGTCGCCGAGACGAACGAGGACTGGTGGACGGGCAAGCACCGCGGCAAGACCGGCCTCTTCCCGTCCAACTACGTTGTGAAGATCGCCGAGTCTGCGCTTCCCGCCCGCAACCTGCCGCCCGTGCGCGCCTACTCGGGACCCGCGCCTCCCATCGTACTCCACGCGCCACCTGCGCCACCTTACGAATCCGGGCAGGTTGGCGCGCCGAGGGAGAAGGCGCCTTACAAGCCGTTTGGGGCCGCGCTTCATGGTTCGGACCTCCCGCCCAGCGCCGGAACTCCCCAGACCAACTCGGTAGGGCTGCAGGAGGCGCCAGGCCAGGACAAGAAGAAGAGCAAGTACGGTGCACTCGGGAACACGGTCAGTCCGTCCGTATTGTGTACAGGTCAAGAGACTCAACAAGCCTTGTGTATTTGTACTCGCAGATGGCTCACTCGGCCGCAGGCGGTGCCGGGTTTGCGGTCGGCAGCGGACTCGTACGCGCCATCTTCTGAGCCGTATCAACCGTATCGGAACTTCCTCTGGAGCACGACTGTGTTTTGATCTATCTGCTGTTTCCTCTTTGTATATCCCGGGTTCGTTCTCGGGTCAGGGTGTCACCTGGTAGCCGATAACGTATGCGGGTATCGTGATCGCTTGGTTCCTAGTCGTTTCATTGTCGCGGCTCTTTGCTCTCGGATTAAGCATTCGAAAACAAGGCAGCTGGTCTTGTTACATTCGAGTACATCTTTATATGCGCATTCTCCACTATGCGGAGCGACGAAATCAGGATTCGGCCTCGCCTGACGCCCAATCGCAGGAGCTCCTGCGTGATATCAGCGAGTGATTCAGCAGACCAGCCCATGAGGAACCGCTTCGGAACCAATCTCGTTGCTCGTCAACTTTGTCCGAAGAGCGCATGCCATACAGCAGCTCCGGATTTGGATCGCCATCTCGCGATGCTGCCGGCACTGCCAAAGGCTCTGGACCGTAAATGAAACAGTCATTGATACCGCCTTCAGTTGATGGAGATAGTATTCCAGCACTGGAGTCGCTGCCGCCCAACTCATTCGCGGTTTCCAGCAGTGCATGATGATTTTGGGATTGCTGAAGTTCGGTTAGAATCTCAAGAGCTTGAGATGCTGATGGGCGATCTCCGGGATTTGCATTCCAGCAAGACTCAACGATCTTCCATAGGTTCTCATGTAGAACCGGAACGATGCATTGCTTGTTCGCGGGGCGGATTGGTCGTCTCCCTTCCATCAGGGCCCGAATAATAGCAGAGGGAATCCGCATTTCCGGGAAAGGCGGCTGTAGCGTGATTATCTGCCGATTTTAAGTCAGAGCCACATCGCGGATACGATGATATGCATCTCACCTCAAGGCAAACACAGCCGAAAGAATACATGTCACTTGCTCGGGTACGTTGAAAATTGTCACTAATGACCAGCTCCGGAGCCATCCATCGAGGATTTCCGCCACACATGGTAGATTGGTCTGCACCCTCGAGGAAACTGATCAATCCAAAGTCAGCAAGGCAAGCGTGACCGTCCGCGTCCAAGAGCACGTTGGCCTACATGATAATCTCATGAGAACAACAGAAAATCTTAGAATCAAAAGACCAATGAACCCACCGCGCGGAGATCACCATGAATATATCCTTCGCTATGAAGAAAGCGGAGCCCCTCGAGAGTGTCAACCAGCTGCATGGATATGTTAGATAATCTCTCGCAACGGAGAACTGCCGGTCATACCGGTGATATAATGTCCGATTTCCAGCGTTCACGCTTCACAAGATCGAGAAGATTCCCTCCTGGCATGCAGGGAGAAACCATGCAGATGCAAGGTGAGTGTACGTCTTGGTCAAGCCCCAGAAACGGGACTATGCGCGAATGTCTGAGCTGACGCCACGATAGAGCTTCTCGGCAGAGCATCTGGGGCAATGAGCTCGGTATGCTTTGGAGCGTCGATGATAATTACCTTGTGGTACATTCTCACATCGGCGACCTGCCAGAACATCCGCAAACGTTTCAATACAACTGGCTGATCATCATACACGCCGCCATACACATCAGCGTGCGCTCCTAAACCGATCGGCTTATCCGTAGACGACGCGCATATTCGCTTGAGGTATAGGGAGGAAGGGACAATACCGCTCGTGATTGACAGCTTGTATAGTATCTGACGAGTCATCCCCAGGAGTTCGACATGGTCGGGGCATTTCATCGCCCCATATTTGCCGCGCAGATGCAAGAACGGCCCAGAGCAGTCCAACAGCTATCAATGAGCAATGAGTATGCTGCAATCACGATTGCCTATCAAAGGTTACTTCTTGCAGCAGATTGAGGAATGAATCTGCTTGATCTCCTCGAAGAGAAAACACAAGCGGATGCCATTCCGTGGACGTTATCAGGACCTTCATACGCCGTAGAACTTCCAAGTCATCAGCTGCAACGGAGTCTGTAATACTGGTGTCGGTTCCTAGCTGAAGCTCCATGCTCAACTGTCGGCAGTCGATCAGACTAAGTTCAGTTGAGAGGAATCATCCGCACTGATAGCAGCCATGTTTGGAAACGGTGATAATTGACGAGATTAAAGAGGAGATCGTCCGATTTACTTTGCGTGCTGTACTCTTGGAGTTGTTGTAGGTGTCTGAACGACTTAATGAGTAAACCCAGGGAGAACCAGCGAGTATAAAGCCACACACATTACGAGCTTTGCATCATCTAGTTCGTCCTCGGCAAACGCTGCAACCGCATATCTGATAGCGCTTGCTAGATTCTAGGCCAACACAAGGAAGCAGTAGTACGTTCTAGTGAATGCTATGATATTAAGAAGCATGTCTGTGCTCACATAACAAGCACGAGTTGGAAAACAGCAACCCAATATGATGTTCATAACATATTGCTTCGTACTTGACGGACCTAAGTATAATAAGTGAAGTGACCATCTGATGGTTGCGGGTAGAGCACCTTTGGGCATGACGTCCTCGCTCATAAAAATGTTTTCTACATTCGCCTCGAGTTTCAAGGGAGTGAGCACGGATGAACGCGGGTGGTCATGGTGACGAATATTCTCTTTGCCACCCTCCGCACGGTGATAGGATACGGCTGAAGCGCGTAAAATTCAGTTGGCGTACTCCAAGAGGGTCAAAAATACTTTTCACCTTTGAAGATTGGCCAATTGTCTGTTGGCTCTTCCTTCACACGGATTTTAACGTTACCATCTACAGTGGTCATGGATTCATGTGCATCTTGCAGCTCGACTGATGCGGAAGGTCGACACGGTCCATCACTGCTGTTGTAAGATTGCAAAGCTTCCTCGAGGGGTTGAAGTCGAAAACCGTCCCAGCCTTGGTGAGAGAGAACGGGAGACGATATATTACTTAGGAAAATGGCCGATTGATGCGATTCCTGTCGTGTTTGCATGAGGGGGTCGACAGTCGCGACATCCATATGCGCCCATGCGCCGAAGTCCGGCATTTGCAACGGGTGCCTTGAAAAAAACTGTCTTCGTCCGAGGGTAGTTAAGCGACGAGGAAGAAGACCGAGCCGTCTGAGAGTCGGAACTTGAGCGCTTGAGCTGTACTTATGCCGCAAGTCTTGACAGGCACAGGTACCACTTGCTACAGCTTGTCCCGCTGCCACAGCCATCGACCACATGTCACGGCACCGGAATCTTGCTCAACCAGTCGATATGAATACGGTCGACAGGAGGTGATGATGTTTTTCAATGAATTGTAAGAAGTGGAGAATGATTGAACGATTGAACGAGTGAAGCTCGAGAGGATGTAGCGGGAGTTCGAGTTGCCACGTGTCCGGTCTAGCTGGAAAGGAAATTCGAGGCGCATACGACTTCTCTTGGTGTACTTAGAGATCGTAAGAAATCCGATATGTATGCACAGACCACCAAACATAAGTTGGCATAGTACGGTCCGGTTCACTGCGGCACGGGGAAGCGAAGGTGACGGAGGAGAGGATGAGTTGGCACTTCAGATTATGCGCTTTACTGGCAAATTGCCACGCTGGCATTCGCGGTTCTTGAATTCGTGTCGTAAAAACGTCGCAACCTACGATACATTCGTTATTACACTTCCGTTATCCTTGGACCGAAATCTCGTTCTCATTGAGAGGGTAGATTGGGCAGAGGGAAGTCAACTTCCATGTGCTCGGTCTGAGTGTTTTCGACCACGCATTAGCTCCTTGTTTAGGTACCATGTAGTCCTCGAGAGTCACTCACATAGTGCCTGAAGTGTACCGTGCGACCGACGTCCGATATCTCCTTGACCTCTTCCGAAGTGAGATGCAGGGGCGAGGTGTACGTAGCGGCAAGTCGTTTGATGTTGTCAGCGTTTCCGCTGCTGGAGACTGCGACTACGCCCATTGCCTTCGTCCAGAGCAATAAGACAGTTGCAGCATCTACGGCTTGCCCTGTTTGAAGTGAGATCAGTGAGGATTCATTACTGCTACACACCGAAGCTGTTTGAAATCCGACACTTACCGCTTTCCTTCGACAATCTGGCGGCGATCCGCTCCAAAATGGGCTTGATCGGCCCTCCGTTCGGGTGCTTGATCAATGGCACGAGGGGCCCGAAGGCTTCGACAACAATGCCATGCTGCTCATGAATGGCCAGCACGGGTTCCAGGTGCGTGAGCACATATGGATGATATTCGATCTGGGCCATCGTCAGGACCCCATTCTCGAGCATTGATCACAGACCTCAGACGAACCTGGTTCGCAACTGGCTTATGTTTCGCGTTCGCGAGGATGAGCTCGAGATCCTGGGGGCGGAAGTTGCTGACGCCGATTGACTTCAGCTTTCCTTCGTCCTTCAAGGCCTCCAACTCCTTCCATGCAGCCACCAAGTCGCCCGCAGGAGGAACGAAAGCTGAACGGCCTTCATAAGCACTCGCCGCTGTCAGGGGAGCGAGCTACTCACGATTGTGGATTAGGAAGAGATCTGGCACTGTGCCCAAACGTTCGGTGGTTTCCGCGACACTCTGACGAATCTCAGAAACCGGCACAGGATCTTCACCCTTGTGCGAGACTGCGAATGATCGTCGTCAGCACGATCACACGACGCGATGGAATATCGACATACGCTTGGAGGTGATCCAAATCTTCTCCCGAGGCACCGAAGACGCGGCCTCGGCGACGAACTCTCCGGTCTCCTTCTCGTTGTCGTATCCCTGCGCGGTGTCGATGTGCCTCAACCCCGCCTCGATGACCAGCTTCCCGAACCCCACGGGGTCGGTCCTTGCCTTGCCACTGCCAGTGCTGGATTGACGCATTCAGCATATATCCCGAAGGATGATCCGGTATGTGTCAATGCGCACTCACCCCCAGGCCAACCAAGGGATCTCAGCGCCATCGAGCAACTTGAATGTGGTGGAGATGTGGGCCATGATGATTTCGGTCCTCTACCGACTCGACCCCGGGTCAAAGGTACGAGTAGTTATCACTCGTATGCTGATGGGCTACGTCATAATATCTTATCGTGCGGGGCATCATCTGGGGGAGCAATGGGCTGAGAAGGGTCGCGAATCGCGCCTTCCGGCCCGATCTGTCCGATGCTGACGAAGAACGCGAGTCCAGGCGATGTCGAGTATACGTGGGTCGACGGATCGTGGTGGGTCGGACGAGTGCAGTGTGTGGCAGGCAGCACGATAATAGCAACTCGTCGGAGATTGACGGAGTACGAAATGTGGCAGGGGTGAACACAAAAGTGTGGTGGAGAATTCTGACGTTGATCAGTTTGATAGGCTTGTTAGAGTTCAGGCCTTATCCACTTTCACCTCGTGATTACGTACCTATCAGATTGATGGGTGCAATGCTTCGAAGGCGCGGAGGCGATCCCGTGTACGAGTTGTTCGCGCCGGTCCAGGTCTGAGGGTGCTGCACGCCAGCCCTCTGATATATCCTCCAACTTTTGATGACTTTGGATCCGGCTTGGAATTGAGAAGTGTCGAGCGCGAGATAACACCCAGCGAAGCCTCTCGCTCGAGTATGCAAATCACGGAATGTGTGGAGTGAAGACGAAACGAAGGCACGGTGGCCACTGGCGATCAGCCAAGTGGTGTCGGGATTTGAGCCCTGATGTGGTCTGTCATTGATCCTGCCGTTCGCGAGACTTGGTGGTGACAGTTGTGGCGGCGAGAGACAGAGAGCCATTGCGGGCAATGGAAGGGACGAAGATGTGGCGAGCATTCTGTGAAGCGGAAAGCAGGGTCAAGCAACGACGTCGCACAATTGTAATCAAACAGGACGTGCCTTTTCGTCGCAAACCATCGGCAAATGACTGACGGCCGCCAATATGGCCCGTTTCACGATATCCCGGTTGAAGAGCTTAGTACATAGACCATTGAGCAACTGCTTCGCGGATATTATGGCGCGTTCAACAGACTTTCGCTGCCGCCTTTCATCGTCCTTCTGTACGAATAAGCGTTTTCCAGCAAGTTCAAGATCTATGGCGAGGTGATGGGGCGGAAGGTCGCAAAGCAAGCGATTCCGAATGTTTCCGTATTTGATTGTGTGCGGTCACGCCTGCTGGGGGCATGCGTTCCTCCAGTTGCCCGCCATGCCGGCCTAGCGCCGATGGATATGGCCCGCATGATGCTGGTAGAGCGGGGATGTCGGAGGTGCAAGTAAGAATGGCTCAACGCTATGATGATTACGTAGGAGTTCACACCCCCATCCTCAAGCTCAGGATTATTCTACTCAAGGTCTAAATTGATTACAACTGATACCGGTACAGTTATGCGTTACCCCATGCATTGATGATACAGTGCGGCAGATCGTGGTGTTAAAAAAAACAGACTTTCGAAATGGTCAGGGTTGCGGTTTCGGTCGCGCTAAACTCTGTCGAGCAGTGTTCTGCAATATTCGTGCCTTGAGCGCATCGACACCTGAAATCGCACCGGAGGATCGTTTCCCTAGGCCCGAGCTTGCGACCGTAGACCTTGCAAAGGTCGTCGTCCCTGGAAGGATCGGCACCATGTTCCCTGCTTCGACGAGCTTCCGCCTCTTCGCACTCTCCCTCTCCGCCACCTCCCGCTTCGCCGCCTCCCATTCATCCTTCGCCGCCTTCGCGCTCTCCTCGTCGTCTCGAATGAGCGTCAGCTCGGACGGGAGCGAGTATTTGTTCTTAATCGCGTCGTCCACAGCTGTCTTCGCCTTCTCGACCTTCTTCTCCTCTCGCAGGCGCTTGCGCATGCGCTGAGAGTGCGCATAGGGGTCTGCGTTTGTCGCCTCCGAGACGGCTTGTAGGGCTTCGAGCCGTGGTAATTGCACCTTCGCCACGTGGTTCTTCGCGTCCGTCGTCTTCTCGAGAGCCGCAAGTGGATCAGAGGGACCGGCAGCTTCGGTGTCTGTAGGAAATGGCCAGGTCTTTCGATGAAGAAGAACTGGTAGGCCACGTACCATGGATCGCATATCCACCATTCTCCTCCGGATCCCACTCCTCGTCCTTCTGCCTGGCGCCGGAGACGACGACGTATCGCGTGTTCTGCGCGAGAGTCAACGATGAAGTCCCATTCGCTGTCGGAGCGTTATTATAACGCACCTTCGGATCCGTCTGTATCTCAAACCATCCATCGCACAGGTGGCATTTACATCGGAACGAGAATATCGGCGTGGAATAGTAATTGCCGATCTTCTTCTTCTCGGCGTTGTAACGCACGCCCATGCCGATGTGGTTGTTGCATGTTCCGCTGAGCGACGATCAATGGGGTGGGATAGGTCCTAGAGGAAGTATGCGAGCTTACCACCAGATGTTGAAGGGGAGCTCAAAACGGGTGATCAGAATGCCTTGGTCGATCTTGCGGGCCCTATCTCCAAGGGCATGTTTTCCTGCGGCGAGTCGTAAGACAAGCTTGCGTCCTTCGCAACGATCCACATACCTCTGTAAGCATTCAAGCTACTGTGTTTCTGCGGGTCGTAATCCGGCGGGTAATACTTGTTGAAGCCTGTTGGTGTGTCTCTAAGATGACGAAGCACACAAAAATATACACTGATGTACCTTGCATCTTTGAAGAGCGACAAGCGAATGAACTACCAGCACCGGGCGACGTGCCGTCGTCGGAGAAGTGAGAGCCGACGGGCGCTTCCCGGATGCCCCACGTGCTGGTACACAGCCAACCCTTGGCGGTGGCTGTAAGATACCCAGAAAGGCAATTACGCGCCGCAGCTCAAGCATGGTCTCGGCGATTGCGGCACAGTTGTATTAAGCTGATCCCGGCGCGAAAGTATTACGGTGCAATTTGAGGTCACATGAAGAGTCCGTAGTTACAGCATATTGCTACCAGCACACAGTACTAACACTCGGGGATTGGCATCTCTCCAATGTGCTCAGCAATACAATCACAAAGTGATCGGAACACAGCCAAGAGAGATGAGGCCGCCCTGAGGATAGGCCATGAGTACCGTGCAATTCACGAAAGTTAAAAAGAAAACGCACGAAGCTGTTATTCTCACAACAAACGGGGTTGGCAGAGCAGCCGCTGTTGCCAAGACCAATGACTGTGATGGGGGAGCATGTGATACCAACCAGCGCGTCAACCCCAGACACGACGATTCCCAACAAGCCGAGCAGAAAGTTGGAATTAGAGCTGGATGCCTTGGTAACGATGCACAGTCAGCTACGGAACTTCTCAAGGTCAGGCATTGCCTGATCGCGATTGCATACATTCTGGACGGAGTTGCAGCACTGAATGGACCCGGTGTTGCATTGGCTGGCGGTCGTGGCCGTAGGCACGGCAGTCTGAACGTAATTGAAGCATTAAGGACAATAATGCAGCGGCGCGTCCAGAAGGTACATACCACTGTGACAGTTGTGGTAGGGGCGCTACCACCACCGGGAGCGGCGGCAGCAAGGACACTGAAAGCGACGAGAGCAACGAAACCGGTCTGGATACGAGCGAACATGCTGAAAGGGGCTTGGGTAGGTGTAGGTGCTTTCGCTGCGAGACGGGATCCTTTGGACTGAAGATTTCTCGCTGCCTTCGTCCCTCGCTTTATACCTTTCGCAACCCCCTCGCAAATGAACACACGCACATGCACGTCAAGACAGCGGCGCGGCCGATGGAGGACTAGGGCGGTGGAGCTCGTCGCCATGCGCAGGAACAACGTAATTCTTCCTGATTCGAACACGCCGGTGAGGAGTGTTAGCGATCGGAAACAGGGCACCGTTAGGTGAAATTGAGGTGTCGAGCATCGTTGGCTGAAATTGGGCCCTGCAGCTCTGACAGGACGGCACCCCGCCTGACGTACGCCTGATGTCACTGGGCATCGAAAGCGCGCTCGGGCTCTCAGGAACGGGGGTGAAGACCTGCTGCCCGTCTTCTTCCTGTAATGTAAGTGGAGTGTTTGCCTTCGTCAGAGTCACCAGACGAGAATAATGTATTTACTCACTCGCTATACACATCGCTGATGCCTTCCAGGTGGTTTCTTTGGTCTGTACGATACATCGCTCGAGGACTATCGCTTTGTTCGTGATAGGCAAGTCCGTCGAGTAGATATCCTAGTGCATGATGCGTCACAATTTCCAATCAGTGAACTCCGTTCTAGCCCCGTTACCGAAGTTCCCGACGAACAAGATGAATCAACGGATGCAGAACCTCCGGAACAGAGACGAATGGGATACATTGAAGCTTGAAGACCGGCCGCGCCGTTGATTACGCGGAAGCGGGAATAGGCCCATTAATACCGACCGTTGGCGTGGTGGTTGCCATAACGCGTGTACGTCCCGAAGGATAGGACGACTGTCCCTGTTTTCGGGCGATTCACTGCACGCCAAGTACCATTCAACGTGGTGATTTAGCGCACGCTGTCTCGATACGTTTCCAAATGGGAAGTACGCAACCTAAGTACGAGGATCCGATCAGCGCAGGATGAGTGGTTTTGGCGATCTCCAGAGTAGCGTCCCAGCATCGATCACGTCAGGTTAGCAAAGATCGCTGCGGAGAGGTTTCCGAGCGATTTTGGAGCGCCCTGGTATAGAACGCCTTCATATTAATCACCGCATGGTCAACATTCGCCGCAGGTGGTCTGCAGAATGATTAGACGGATAGCCTTTTGCCTCGTCGAGCATTACGAAGTAGTCGAATAATTAGTCTCGTCACAGGGAACGGCAACAAGCGACACGCGGTAATTTGCGCATCAGACACAATTCCGCCGAGGCGAGGATGGAACTTGCCCTCGACGGAATGTCTCAAATGAGGAACGAACAGAGCCGACCGGTTCGGCCAGTCTCTGGTTGGATGGCCGCAGGAGACACGAGGAAAGCGCGGACAAATGCTGACGCCGTGATACATATCCGTGCGAGCAGGCGGTGGTAGGTAGGTGAAAGGAGGCATTTCGTAGCTCGAAGCGCTTCCTTCGAAAATCAAATCTATTGATGCTTACCTAATTACGACGGCACCGCGTGGTACGGGCTTCCGCGAACGCGATGCTAAGTTTGGATCTCAACGGTTCGCTCATGGTGCACGAAGGTGCAAAAGCGCGCTGTTCACTATCAATGGTGTGCAGACATACAGATTATGGGTATACTATCAAATGTCTGGAGCGCGAAATACGAAAGAGTGTTAGGAAAGGGGTCTTTGAGAAAGTATGCAATGATTAAGGAGCAGCGATGCAGGTGAATCGAGCACGAAATGCGTTTAGGGCAGCGTTTAGGCAGTAACATCAACGGGAACACAGCCGATGCCGACGAGACCTGAGAGGACGCCGGTGGCTATGATTCTGGATCAGCGACGGTCATGTATGCATAAATGTTTGAAACGACATACCATCGTTGGTGTTCTCACAGCAAACGGGGCTGGCGCTGCAGCCGTTGGCCCCAGCGCCGATAACAGTGATCGGGTTGCACTCGAGACCGATCGGGACGTCGACGCCTGGAGAACGAGAGAGATTAGCTATGATTTGATCAAAATTGCGGGGTATGCTTTACGAACCGGAGACGACGGCGCCAATGAGGCCAAGGATGGCGCTAGTGGATGGATCGGTCGAGTTGGTGAGGGTGTTGCAGCACTGGACAGAGCCGGTGTCGCAGTTCTGGCGAGCGACGAGCGCGGCCGGGGAGGCAACGGCGAAGATGGCCAGCGACGAAGCCGCGAAGAGGACAGCAACAGAGAGCTTGAACATTGTGAATTTGGTGGATGAGGAGAGTCGAGAGGGCTGTGTAGCACGAGTGGTTGTAGCTGTTGCTGGATGCATGTCGCTGAACTCCACAAGGCTTTATACCCGCCAGAGCGCTGCAGAAAAACTTGGATGCATGTCGCGCCCTCCTTCGCTGTGAGCCAGAACGTATCGTGAGGGAAGCATACTGAAACTAAGACATCCGAGACATACCACTGCCGACGGGCATCCCCGCGCTTCTTTCTCCTATGTCGGAGAACTTAATCACAGTTCGCGACAAGCTGTCATACAGCCGAGGTCATAGAACGTGCATTTGGAGTGCACTGACACCAGAGAAGAGGTTGAAGAGCCCGACATGTTTTCCCGGCGTCACCGAGGAAAATCTAACCTCGCTCTAGTCCGATCGCGGTTGACAGAACGATTCATGCGACGATACAGCAGGACCGTGATCATGCACTTCCAGTGCGAGTGAGAGCAATGAGAACTTGGAGAAGGTACTATCGTGGGACCACTAATGCAATATGGACCACTAATGCAATCTTTGGATTCAGTCCACTGCCATAGCTCAACGGCTCGTTTTTAGGCTCCCAGAAAAAATCAACAGCACCACATGCATCTATATAATGCACATAACAAAGCGCAAGGTGAACACTCCTGTGTGGGAGGCTACAGAAATTCATCATCGTCGTGCAATGGTCCTCAAACGTCAGGTCGCCTTGATCCTACAGCCTCGCTTCGGGGGATCGAGCTACCAAAAATCACAGAAATATTTCTGGACATTCTTTAGCATCTTTTTAACTCATCTATTGATCCCGATACGCATTTTGCACCCTCTATACGGGACCATATGTACATTCAGGCCGGAGACTGCTTCAACGTGACGAGCGGAATTCGTGCGGAGCTTGAATATTGACGCGAATCGGCTTGCAACGCGGTCAAAGCGTGGGAGAAAAGCACTCGGCACGCTCGGCGCGGCGTGACCGCAGGTGACAGTCTCGTGAAGTTGGCGGGGGTGTAGCAGCCCTCGCCGGCATCGTCCTGGCAAGCTGAGTTGTGGGTGGAAATATTCACAACGCTGGAGTAAGTATCTATACATTTAACGCTATCTACTGGTACAATGTTCATGTGATTTAAGCCAGAATTGAGCAAGATACAGCCCCAATGCAATCGGCATTGCATTAGTGGTCGCACGATAGTACTCCTGTTGAGACAAATGGCATCGACGAAGTGACGTTGAAATTTGAATTCGATTTTCAAGGAGACGATTCTGACGGCCGTTGATCGTGAGACCGCGTGGCTGACCGTGGAAACCGGCTCAGACAAATGCCGGCTGCCACGTGGTTCCGCCGGCTTTCCCCGCTTGTGCAAGCCTGCATGCGCAAGTCCGTCGCGAACCCAGTGCCTGCGCTTATTCCGCGCTTTAGCTATGCTTGACACCTATACCTGAACCCTCGTTTGTTTTCTGAGATCTGGATGACTCTTCACATCAATCGTAGTTTCGCGTCCTTTTGTCTTTGGTGCAGTTCTACTAGCCTCGCTACCGACGACAAATCACGATCGTGCTTGCATCGGTATGGATCCTACACGGAGGATTGCAGCATGTAATCGGCAACATCTAGACTGGTTCTCCGTCAAATCTCACGGCAATTTTCGCTGCCGCGCTTACCGCAGCCTCCGATATCCGCCCGTACTATGTAGGACGATGCCGAGGATCAGTGAAACGACAATCAAGCTATTCAATTGCTGTTCTTCTCTCCATGGCCTTACCCGATGGACGCATATCCGATGGTACGATGAGCTTACGCCCGGCAGCCCTTTCTCTCACCATACCATTCTTGCAAGACCATCGCACACCTCTCTTGACTGCGGCAACCCTTGTCTTTCCAACCTCCGATAGAGGGACCACCATGTACTTTCACACCCTAGAATGAACCGATTCACAAGATCAGATCACTGCAGTTTCGCAAGTGCTAAGTTGCGACGTCGAGGCAGAGCGGCTTGGTCCCTCGTATCTATACCATCGCAAGGCGACTGCTGCAATCGCAGCATCCTGGGAATCATTGTGACTTTGTGAGCCTTTTCACCACAGCTCTTTCGCGTACGCTATGTTTAATGTGGCATGCCGGCAACCACAGGTCAGGCACTGAGTTCGCGTGGCCGCGCACTTGATCCAGCGTGACGATATGACTCGTTTGATTATAGACCCTTCCATACTCATCATACCATACGGAACAACCGTCGGAAGCCGTCCGTCCGAGAGAGAAGATGTTATACCGACCTGTTGATTCGGAAAAAGTATTCGTGTATGAGATCTTGTTCACATGTCTGCCCGCGAAGTATCATCCTGCGTGCGATACGAGCGTCGTCTTACTCGAAACACTTCAGGGACGTGGGAGATTGCCGTTGCGGCGGGATGCTCTTTACATTTCCGCGAAACATCGAGGTGTTTCTCCTACCGGCGAGTACGCGTTTTTCCATATCATTCCGCAAACTATCTTCGTCTATGATTCCAGGAACGTTACAGCAAGAACTTAGTGACCTTTTTTGGGGTGGACTTCAGTATATATACGAGTTCCCCGGAGACTATGCAGTCAGCAGTCGCGACAAGCATTCGAGCTTCGACTCCTTCTGCAATCGCCCCCGCTACCCTGGTACCTTACGACCATGTTCTTCAAGCTCTCCTCTGCCGTTGTGCTAGCGAGCTCGTCGCTTGCCATCCTTGCTGTCGCCTCTCCTGCGGACCTCTCTGAGAGGCAGTTGGGAAGCTGCGGCAGCGGCCTGACGTCTCAGTGCTGCTCGAGCACCTCCTCTTCGAGTGACCAACTCATCAGCACCATCCTCGGACTGCTTGGCGAGCTCCCCGTAGCAGGTCAGTACCTTCGTAGTGCTGGTCGATGACGAACTATTCTGTTGACATTCCCTACTAGGCTCGGTCATTCCGGTTGGCCTTGGGTGCAGCTCCTCCCTGCTCGGTTGCAGTGGGGACCTGCTGTGCTGCAGCAGCACTTCAGCTAGTACGTGGCTCCTTCTCCCTTCTCCTCAATAAGAACCCTTTCAGAGAGCTGATCGTGCTCGCCGGTGTAGCTGGAGGTCTTCTTACCGGAGTCACCGGTGAACTCGGCATTAATTGCCTGCCTCTCGCTGGCTCTCTTCCCGTCGTCGGCAGCGGCGGTCTTTGAGTATGAGCTACCACCAATTTTTTCATACGTTGTGCGGTGCAAGATCGCCTTCAGAACCCGGATTACGGAGGTTGATATCGTTGTGAATATGATATATACGATATTCTGACGATCTTATGAAATTACGACAATTGCCCTGCCTATGCTTAAGTCTGATGAAGTGAGAGTAAAACCCTACCCGCATGCGAGAATATCTAACGAAGATACGAGGCTTGCGATTACATTGAAACTTCGCTAATGCGCGAAGATGAATTTTTTTGCCAACCTTCCGTACAAGATAAAAGAAAAATCCACCCATTATCGTTCCTCTATACGCGAACTCGTTCGTATCGCTTCCCCTGTTATGATGTGGCCTTTCCTCGATGTGTCCAGCATCACTGTAGGAGGGCCGCTATGAAGCTTTCCTTGCCCTCCGACTTGAGCTATTATAGGGTAACCAGCCGTCGGTTTCCCTCGATTGTGCCTGTAGATGTTGCGCCTCGCCGTTTTGTGGGAATCTAATAGGACCAAAGTTCTATCGTTCCGTTAATAGACTTGCTAAATGGACTCCTGCCTGATTAAATTGATGTTTGTACACGATGGGTCATCTTAAACGTATCTAGACCGTCGGGGATACCCCGAACACGTGGCGGAAGTTGTCCGTTCGAGAGAGAAGGTTGTAATAATAGATCCGAGAGATAGGCCGCTCTCACGAGTTTTCTCACAACCGATGCTTGCAAAATACGGCCCTCTTGACTACTCACCCTGCTGTCTTATGCGTCGTCGTACTACATAAGACTGTCAATGATAACTGGCGTGTTAACTGGTGTGTCGTCTGGCACCGTAGCCTCCGCATAGTTCCAGGTGTAATCTGTGTAGCATTGGTCGGCGATGTGTGTTAAATGACCGGTCGCGGTCTCCCGGCATCACGCCGCAAACCACTGTCGCGCACGATGCAAGGCAGTGTCAGGCCCAGGAAACGTACCGGTCTCATGTTGTCAACCAGATATATACGAGCCATACGAGACCCGTTCCCCCTTGGAGCCGTCCGCAATCGCGACAAATCTCGGGATTTCTAACCCTTTGCTACTCGTCTCAACAATTATGCTCTTCAAGCTCTCCTCCGTTCTCGTGATCGCGACCTCGTCGCTGGCAATCGGTGCGGCTGCATCTCCTGCCAACCTCTCTAAGCGGCAGGATGCTCTCTGTGCTAGCGACACAACGGCCCAGTGCTGCTCCAGCGCTGTCTCATCGGATGACGATATCATCGCCACCATCCTCGGCCTGCTCGAAATTGTCACAAGTGAGCATGCTGGTGTTTTCGAATAGCGAACCGCATACTGAGCTACTCACCTGTGTCAGGCACCGTGATTCCTATTGGGCTCAGCTGCACTCCGGTCGTCGATGAAATCGACTGCGCCGCGGACCTTCTGTGCTGCAGCAGTACAGCAGATGGTATTCTTATCGAACAATATGAAACCTACGTTCCTCACATATGCCGTCATAGGCGGTGGTCTGCTCGGCGGGCTCGGCTTGCTCGACCCCATCACTGACACGCTTGGTATCGATTGCCTCCCCCTCGTCGGCTCCCTCCCGGTGGTGGGGGGCCTTTGAGCGACCCTCATCTGTTGCTAAGCTCCTATTGGAGTGGAGAAGCTTGAAGCGCTGGGAAGCTCGATGGCTGTCCGCAATGTGCGAGGACCATAGTATACTAGCTCATGACAAAGAATTGCAGTAGTAACAGTTTTCATATTGTAGCAACTTGAAGCTGTAGATATTGTTGCCCTTTTTCGCTATGTATGTGTTGATTGTTATACGTTCCATTAGCTCCTGTGTGTTTTCGATCCGGCGTACACAGCAACGCGGTCATCATCGCAATGTACAAGTGACTGATCGTGTGATTGTTTGAAAAAGTGTGAGAATCAGGTCGAGAAATGCGTTGCTCGCGGCCACGTGGGATCTTGTCCTCCTTGCCAGCGGTCACCGTCATGCTCGCAGAAGACACAAAGTCGCATGGTCGCCACTCGGGCTATGCTCTGTCAAGAATACACAACGAAGATGACCTAAATTTGATGCATACCTTCCGTTGTAGTTCCGCCGAACTTCAATTGACGCCCACTCTCACAGCGGACGCAAGGCTCTTGATGGGATTGTACCTGCAATCCTACACATTTCACCTACTCGGACGATCACAGCGACGGAGGATTGCCGCACACAATGGACCAATTCTCCGTCGGATCTCACGGCAATATCCTCACAACAGTGCCTGTGCATACGGTATGCCGCACCTCGCCGTTGTATGCTCTGGATGCCGAGGATCAGCTTGCAAGGCTGGACCCACCCAGGTTCTTTCTTTCTATTCTTTCCTCGACGGACTTGCCAGATAGGTTCATCCCTGACTGCCTTATGTGCACCTGCCCTGCAGCCTTGCGTCTCATGGTGCCTTTCTCGTCGCATGGCCATCATGCCCGTGTTTCTCGTTACCGGCGGCGACACATGAACGTTCGATTGCAGAGGGAAAGTCGTCATGTGCCGCATTCTAGACGCGCACTATCATTATAGGAGCGGATATTTCGGCCAACGAAATAGCTTTCGCTAGAATGCCATGCGAAGTGAACACTGAATGTACTCATCGAAAACATACATCCATGGTCATCATCTCGTACGGACACAATGACGAGGCGCGGGCGGTTTCAACGTTGCATGTAACGAGCAACTTAGTGCTCGCGATGCTGCTTCCGTGACATACCCATATACGCCCTCAAGTCTCAAACATAGGCCCAAGATACTCCGAACAGCTGCAGTTCGTCCGAGGAGAAAGGTGATATCATGATACCCTGTGTTCATGTTTGCGAAATAACTCTCGCACACGATTCCGTTCACAGCCAATGTTCACATGTCCACCTCGCGAAGCACCGATCCTGAAACTACACCTCCGTATACTATCTTTCTACAGCTTGATGGACGGAATCGAATTCGACACAATTTTAGAGACGCGAGCTTGCCGTCGCGGCGGGATGCCGTTCACACTCGCGCTCCGTTCAACCTTACGGGAGAAGTACTCGTTATGTTTTCACGGCAGGAAGGTCACTATCTTCTGGTATCACGCCGCAAACCATTGTTGCTCACGATCCGAGGACGATAAACGAGAGAAAATGTCACTCATTTCTCTGGTCTCTCTGGTATATATACTGGATCCTGTGTCCCTCCAAGACGTCAGCAATCGCGACAAGCACTCGAGCTCCAAAGCCTTCTGCAATCGCCTTCGCTGCTATCTACTCAGTAAAGATGTTCTTCAAGCTCTCCTCCGCGTTCTTGGTTGCGACCTCGTCGCTCGCCCTCCTTGCTGCCGCCTCTCCCACTGACCTCTCTGAGCGTCAGCTGGGCTTGGGTAGCTGCTCCAGCAGCACGACGGCCCAGTGCTGCACCAGCACCGCGTCCTCGGACGACGGTATTATCAGCACCATCCTCGGGTTGCTCGACATCCTCCCGGGCCTTAGTTCGTATATTCGAGTTTATGATGAACGACTAATGAGTAAATTTGTTGTTTTAGGCTCCGTTGTTCCCATCGGCCTGGGCTGCACCGACCCGGTTGACATCCTCACCTGCGCGACCGGGGACCTGCTGTGCTGCAGCAGCACTGCAGATGGTACGCACCTTTCAGGTAGTGCAACCTTACCCCTCACTAATCGCGCGTATGACATCGCAGCTGGACTTCTCGGCGGGCTCAGCGGAATCACAGGCGTTCTGGGCATCGATTGCCTTCCTCTCGTCGGCTCTCTCCCTGTCGTCGGCGGCCTCTAAGTAGAAGGTCTGCATGATCGGGATTTGTAGGAATGCTTTCTCGGGATTCGGGTACCATGGGCTGTATTTGGTCGTATAGTGACAAGAGTCTGATGACGGCATGTAACGATTGTAAACCTTGACATATATGAGATACTCTGGGACGTTTTCTCAGCGCGATAAACTCTTCCTTGTAGAGCGGCGGATGAAATTTCCTTGTCTGTTCGGGTTACAACAGAGTATTTTTCTCCTTCATGCGTAGTGTCAGGATCGGAAGCCCGAGTCGTCGGGGTGACTGTGCGGAACATGCCGAGGATGATCATGCCGTTTCGCAGCCACGTGGTCAGGGTTTGCATGCTTGCCGCTCTGGTCCGTCGGTTGCACATCTTCGCTTGGTTCCCACTCGAGAGGTGCTTCATCAAGACCGAATGGCATGGTATAGTCTTGTCCGGAACTCTCCAGCTAGCGGAACACCGTTCGCCGCGCCGCACGATATTGTGCGGGTGCCACACCTACTGTCTCGGCGGTCCTAGCGAGCCGAGGCCGAGGCAGGGGGCACAAGACCTATCCACTACTATACTTCCGTGATACCCCCTCTGAGGCAACGCCTTGATGTCCCTGGCGCCTCTCAGGGTTGTCGACGAGAGCCACATGCCGCATGTCCACACCTGCATGCATGTCAAGAACTCACTCTAAGTCAGGCCAGCGAAGACTCGGAGGAATACCGCATAGAATGATTAGTTCTCAGTCAGGTCTCACAGCAATCTCTGCGCGGCGGTGCCTGCCGCATCCTCTGATGCTCACCGTTCTATGTGCTGCGACGCCGAGGATCAATCGCTCGGAAGAGTCAGGCGGACAAGGTGCGTTGTTCTTCGACGAACTTTCCAAATGGGTTCACGAGTGGTATTTGAATCTATTCATGCTGAACAGTTACTTCACAGCGTGCCTGAGTTGCATGGGTATCTTGCCCGTGTTTTCTGCTTGCGGCCTCGACTCCCGAAAAGCGACCCGTCATGTGCTTCATATACCAGAAATCATACCTTCATCCACGGAGCGAAGACAGCAACCTTCTTTCTGGCCAGTGTTGTTTCTTCACTGTACAACAGCTGCGGCAGCTCAAGGCGGGTGTTCAGCTGCATGTAGGTAATCAATACATTCAAGACATCATGCGAGAGGCGAACATCGAGGGCTGCTTCGTTAAGATTGCTTGGGTCCGAAACCACTATCCATTGATGCCCATCTTCGTAGGAGAATCCGGATCGCCAGCCGCCATTGTGTGAAGGTCGACCCGGAGAGCTTGTTATAGGTCACCTCAATGCGATCAGATCATTCTGACAGGAGACGTCTAAGGATAGGCTCATCGGTATCAGCCATAACAGGAAGAACAAGGAGCGGAACCCTGATCCTCGGAGAGAGAATGCCAGTTTCTGATATGCTGCTCTCGTGCTGGAAAAATCTCCCCCGCGTGATTTCGCTCATAGCCCGAGAGGCTCACATACTCGCTTCGAGAATCCCGTCTCGCTGAAGGCAAACCTGTGTGTATTGGCCTTTCCTTGCTCGACGTGCGCCATTGTACTCAACGCGACCTGCAGGGAACGTGAGATCGCCGCGGCGCGATGGTGCCGCCCACTCCGGCGTGACACCCAAGCCATCGAAGTTCTCGACATCTAACCACTCCAGGCCCGTCGCCGTGCCCCAGAATCGTGCCGCAAACCATTCTCAATCGTGACAAACACAAGTCGCGACGAAATGGGATGTCTCTGTTGACTCCTCGTCGTCGGTTGGGGGTATAAAACCTGGAGATTCGTTTCGAGATCCTTAGCAATCGCGACAAGCACTCGAGCTATCAACGCCTTCTGCAACCGCCTCCGCTACTCGCTACCCAACAGCCATGTTCTTCAAGCTCTCCTCTGCTGTCGTGGTTGCCACCTCGTCGCTCGTCATCCTTGCGGCCGCCTCCCCGACCGATCTGACCGAGCGCGGGGGGTCCGCGCCCGCGGGCTGCACCACTGGCAGCACCCAGTGCTGCAGCAGCACCTCTTCGACGAGCGACCCACTCGTCAGCACCATCCTCGGGCTGCTCAACATCGTCGTCTCGGGTAAGTGCCGCCGTATATGTGACTATGGACGCGCTGAACGATTCACCGTTCTCTCTCTCTCACACACACAGGCGTGGACATTCCGATTGGCCTCGGTTGCTCTCCCCTCAACATCATCGGCATCGGAGGCAACACCTGTACCAACAACGTTGTATGCTGTGACAACACTGACGATGGTACGCTATCCCGCACCGGATGGCTACATTCTTATTCGCTCATCGCATTCTCGTAGCCGGAGGCTTGCTCAGTGGCCTCATTGGTATCGGGTGCATCCCCATCATCGCGACACTCTGATCGGACGGCCCGCTCTGCTGTTAGTCGCACGAACGGATCAATGTTGTAAATGTATCGTTACGAGGCCTTGTGAATCCAATCCACTGTTTGGACAACCCCTCTTCGCTTCAAGGGCAGTATGTAGAGTGTAGCCCTCGCGAGGATGAATGCCCAAAGAAAGTCTATCTTCGCGGAGGCTGGACGAGATCTCACAGGCTGCGATTCATCCAAGCTATCTCATTCTGTACATGAGAGACACGGATGGTTACACACGGATCAGCTGTCATTCACATTACACGTAGTGCACATTTCCCGAAATAGACGTCCACAGGGCTGGTGCACGCGTCGACGAGGAGATAGAAATGGAAACCGACGGTCAAGCCGTTTCCTGAGGATGCGCAACCAACTTAGTGCCGCTCACTGTGTTCGTGCGCAACAGGCCCAGTTCGTCAGGGATACCTGCCAAACCCTTAGGGATCACCTGAACATGATTCGGCTAAGAAAAAAAAAGGGAAATCCAAACGTCAGTCGGTGTCTATGTGTGCGGTTCATTGAAAGTGTCGTCCGACCTTGATCAAACCACTCTCGAGGAGCTGGATCAAGCGCGCATCAAGCTCGCGTCCGAGTTCATTCTGAGCGGGATAGTTGACGTTCCCGCCCACGTTCACGAAGGTTTTACCATCCTGACCGCGAACGATGCCCTCAACCGCCGGCAACGTGAGGACGAGCGTCCCACCCGACGCGAGCAGGGCCCAGCCGACCTTCTGCGCACCACCGACTGTATCGAACACGTACTTGATCGGCTGCGAGGTCACCTCGTCAATCTCGGCGCTGAGCGCCTCTGTGGCCAGGTCGCGAGAAAGGACGTGGGTAGCGCCGAGGGACTTGAGGTAGTCCGAATGTTTCACGGACGCGGTCGCGATGATGGGTGAGAACCCGGACAAGCGGGCGAGTTGAATGACTATATATTGCCAAAGTTCAGCGATGAATGACCACTCTTCGTGGGGCCTGGAAATTCTTACCATATTGACCAGCGGAGGTGGGACCTCCCAGCACTACCAACGGTTGCCCAGTATAGGTGTTTGGGGCGGCGTAAAAGGGAGTTAAACCCGCGCCACCGCCTTGCGGCCCCTGCCCGTCCCGGCTCGCCTGATACAGCCCGAGGAAGGCAGTAGCAAGCGTAATCGGAAAGAGAGGCCGCTTCGTCAACGCTGACGTTGTCCGGGATCTTGGCGGCGAGGTCGGCCTTCACGAGGGCGTATTGCTGGAAGGTGGCTCGTTCGTCCGTGAACGAGCCCTGCCACAAGCTGCGATGGACGTTCTTTTTAGCACCGAGGTTCGCAGACGGTGAAGGCGGGAACAGCGTTACATCTGATCTCCCTTCTTGAGGTTTGCGACGCCTTCGCCGACTTCCTCAACTACGCCAGCTCCGTGGGTACCGAGAGCGCCGGGGTACGAGACGAAGGGCAAGGCGAAGGCTTTGACCTTGCAGTCCATCGGGTTCAAGGCGGTGGACTCAATCCTGGCCAAGACCTCGCCGGCGCCGGAGGTAGTTACCGACTTGCTTTGTACAGCAAATTCGCCACCCGTAGTGAGGAGAACGAGAGCCTTCTGTTCGGTAGGAGCCATGTTTAATTATGATGTCCATTTTACGGAGCGGCGCGTAGGTTTTATAGATCCATAGTCATGCAAATAAGTACTGCAACCCCTGAAATGAATGGTCCAGTGCCGCTGACAGAGAGGGTTTGCGAGACCGAGATCATGCCGGGTGGTGGTAGGTTAGCACCGGGAAGCAGCCAGGTCAGCATGCGTCGCGAGCGATGTTATGTCGTTGGCTAGCCTAGCGCGGTGTCGCGCTCGTTGAGGTTGGATGTTGCGATTAGGCGCCCGAGCGTGTGAGCGCGTTCCCGTCGGTCCTGGGCCGCCGTCGGCGTGGGTAACCGTCCCCATGAACCCTACGATCTATCCTGCTTTGAGGAAGACGTCGATCAGTTTGCGATTCAGAACGTCGTAATGGATGGGCGTCCACCTGGTCAGTGTCGGCTGGAGTATCGATATCGCGGCTGACCCAGTCAGGATGGCGAACAGGTGGGTCGCGAGCATAATTAAGATGATGCGAGCTAGCGATGACCCTTGCATCGAGCTACAGCAGAGTACTTGAATTTATCGCTCGACGCGGATGTTCAGACATGTACAGTCGTGGCGCTCTAAAGGAGTCGACCTTATTGCAAAATACTGTCCTTCGTGAAGCACAAAGCGTTGATTAAGGAATGTGATACGTATACATCATTTTTACATCCTGTGCGCAGCTACGGAAACAAAGAGGGTGGCATTGCCATATTATACTGGTGGCAGAAGAGTAGGGGAACGAAGGATACATCTAAGTCAAGGAGAGGGACACAGTGAACGATGAACAGAGGTGAATAAAAAGATGCTACAAAATCGTGACGGGCTGTCGATACAGCATGCGATGGGTGTTATGCAAGAATGTTGGTGGGCATGAACGTGATAACTGTGATGTGTGCAGATGGTTGGATGGTAGAAGAGGCAGGAAGGAAGGGGGGCGCCGGGGGCGGCGTTCATCGGCGCATGAAGATCTCGACGGGGATCGGTTTCCTGCTCGGCAGACCCTTGCTCGACGAGCTCCCGTCGCTGAGGATGCTGTCCCGCGACGCGACCGACTCCTGCGAGCTGCGGCTCCCGCGGCGGACGACGCCGCGCCTGAGCTCGTGCACCACGTCGAACTCGACCTTCTTCGTCGCGCTGTTCGCGCGCTTGACCTGCGCCCCGGTGCTGGCGGCGCCGCCGCCGAAGAGTTTGGCCGCCGCGGCCTCGCGCTCCTTCTCCTTGTTATGCCCGAACGCGAGCGAGGGCACGTGCATGCTGATGCGCCGGCCGCGGCCCTTGGTGGGCGTCGACGACGCAGAAGCGGACGCGGAGGTCGAGTTGGAGGTGGAGGACGTGGAGGCGACAGAGAGGGGCGATTTGCCCTTGGACCCCTTCTTCGCGAAGTAGAAATTGAGCATGCGGAAGCCGGGCGAGCTCGGGCTCTGCGCCTCGGCGACGGAGGCGAGCGTCGAGGACGACCAGCGCGAGCGCAGGGCGGGCGCGGGTTTGTCTTGCTGCGGGAGGACGCCCATCGCGGCCCAGTCCGTGACGGGCTCGGTCGAGGCGGTGGAGCGGGCGGGCGAGACGGGCAGGGGCGGCGCGCGCCGCGGCGTCCAGTCGATGTCGAGGTCCTCCAGGGACGACTCGAGGTGGAGGGTGAGATCCAGCGGGAGGTCGTCCATGATGAAGTCGACGATGGACATCGCGGACACGCCGGTCGAGAGCGAGTTGGCGTCGGAGGGGGCGGGGCTCGCGGGCGTGGCGGCATCGGAGGCGAGGAGGAAGGTGAGCTCGTCGCCGTCCATTTCGAGCTCGAAGACGTCGGTCGGGACGGACTCGCGCGCGGGGAGCGGTCTGCGGTAGTCGAAGTGGTCGTACGAGGACGAGGAGGAGCAGTACGAGGAGTCGGTCGGCGTGATGCAGATCGCGGGCGGCGGGGTGGGAGGGAGGAGCATGAGCGGCGGAGGCGGGGGCGGACGCGCGGGGATCTTGCTCGAGCGCCGCCGGGCCTTGGTGGAGCCGAACATGGGGTCGAGCTGCGTGCTCGGGAGAGGACTCGATGGCGAGGGCGGCTCCGAGCATTGGCTATCTCGCGTGCGTGGAGGAGGGAGGAAGCTCTCCGGGCGCGCGCGTTCACTTGGCGCGGGTGTGGCGGGGGCAACGGGGGCGGCGAGCATGTCGGTGAACTGCGAGGCGTACCACTCGCCGTCGCTGTCGCAGTCATCGGTTTCGTCATCCGAGGCGCCGGAGGCAGACCGCGGCTCGGGCGTCGCGGGCTTATGGATGGACAAGGGGCGGATGTTGGCGAGTTGGACCTTCAGCAGGCTCGCGGCCGGGAACTCATCGTCGGAGTGCGTGGGCGTCGTGGGCGCGGTGCTGCTCCCGCTGCTACTGCTGCTCGCGACGGACGGGGCGGGGCTCTTGGAGCGTGACCGCGACGTCGAGGCGTCGCTCGAGGTGTCGCTCGAGGTAGAAGACTTGGGTGTGGTCGTCGTCGGGGGCGGCGGGCGGGGGAAACCGTAGCTGGCGCCGTCGGTCGCGAAGGTGAGGCAGAAGGAGTCGGCCGAGGGTGGGCAGAGCGGCTCGTCGTCGTCGAGCGGGGAGGGCCCGAAGGTGGACTTGCTGGCGCGGGGCATCGTCGTCGGCGTCGGCGGCTGCGGGGCAGGACGCGGGGGCGACGAGGCGAAGAAGAGGGCGTCGTCGAGCGTGATTTCGTCGAGGGCGGCGGAGAGGCGGCGGCTGAGCCGGTGGTCGTCTCCGTCGCCGTTGCGGCGAGAAGTGACGCCGAATATAATTTCTTCGTCGGCTTCGCTAAGTTCTAGAGGCAGAAGCTGAATTTAGTACGCATGCCGCAGGAGATAGAAGATATATTCTTACCTGGAAGCACATGGACGGAACGATGCTTGAGCAAGGAGAGAGAGCTGCGTGTGTGCACGCTGCTGCGTCTCCTCAAACTGGGGACGGAGTTAATCTCGGGGGTCATCACTGGCAGAAGCTCGTATCAGCCTCCAGTCCCTCCGAGTACATTCGTACGAGACTCACTGGTACTCATGAGTGTAAATGTCTAGCGGGGAACTTGATCCAATGAATCCAAAGGTGGATGGTTGGTTGTTGTGAGGTCGTAATGAGAACAGAAGTCAATGCAAGAGAGGAGTCGCCGACACCGTCGTCGTATCTGAGTGAGAGAACAGACGACCCGCTCCGGCCCAGATGGCCATGGTTTTGTAGCATTGAGACAATAACGGCCCTCCGCCCATTCTGGGACAATGACAATAAGAACGGGACCATAGGCCGGTGAGTGTGACATGTGACGTAAAGAAGCCTCGACTTGTCACACCGTCACACGCGCTGTGACCGTTATTGTCCGATCCGTCACGCGTGACGCATGCCCCCATTGTTATGCTCGCCGCTTTGGTAACGGCCTGCAAAGCGTTCAATAGTGTGTAATGCAGCGCTCAGGCAACTCGTGATCGCAGTAGGGAAGCCGCATCTCCGATGTGGTAACCGGATCCATACGAAGACATTCCGAAACGCAACGTGCCTCTATTGACCGACGAAACAGGCGGGCGGGTCGCGCTAAAGCATTACATTGACAATAAAGCTGATGAGATAGCGATGATGTCTGCGCTCAGGCTCCGATGTCCTTCTGCTTGGTCTGCGGCTGCTGGACGTAAGATACGGCATCGACGCCGAACAGCTGATCGGGCGCGTACGGCTCGAAGCTCGCCGGGCGGTCGTACGCGATCTGCGCCGCCACGATCTGGGGCGTCGTGTTAACGATGCGGTCCGGGGTAAGAACATAACAGGGGAAGTGCTCACGAGGATGTCTGCGGTGAGGCCCTTTACCGGCGAGGCCGAGCTGCGGAACCTGTGGTTGCGGTAGTGCGTTCCGCCCAGCCAGTCCAACGGCACGTCGTTGATTGTCTAGGATGAATCCGAGCATCGCTAGGTTAGCATTCCCTTCAAGTACGTGAATGGTGTAGTGAGAGCTCACGTGAAACTCCTTGTCGTAAAACCAATGTTCGCTTCCCCTCGGGACGAGCGTCTCCTCCTCCTCGCGCAGGAGCTCCGGATCGAGGATCGCCTCGAAAGGCCAGTCGAATATGCAGTCCACTTCCTCCGCGTTCTTGTTCAGATGTTCAAGTAACGAAGGATCGCTCAAGAAGACGACTACAGGCGTAACATGCAGTCGCGACGCGGAGAGGAACGTCCTCAGCCTGCAGAGATGGTGTACATGCGGGCTGTCGATGGGTAAACCGACCTCTTCGAACGCCTCCCGTCGCTGCAACGCACGATACTCAGACGATGCCATTGCGACCAACCGCACATACTCACTGCTGTGTGCTCCGCGTCAGCGTCCGTATCGTCCACCTTTCCCCCGGGCAACGCCGTCTGACCCGGATGACTCCTCAGCTTCTGGGAGCGCGTCGTGAGCAGCACCCTCAGCTTCCCCTCGCGTTCGAAGAGCAGCAGCAATACCGCCGCGCGACGGGTGTGCGATACGTCCGGCCTACACGTCGGTTCGCGATCGGATCCATATCGACGACCAGAGCGAGAGCGAGAGCGGGTACGTTGAGCACGGGTACCGCGTCTATTACAGTAGATCGCGCGACGAACAAGTCTAGAGAGTCGGGTGTGTGACGCCGCAGGCGGTCCAAGCAGGCCCGTGTCTTCTCGGAGAGTCCGGCAAGGACTTCTGGTGGTATTTCATCACGGCGAGACGACATCGGGCGAGATTCTGTATGTTCTACGTATGACCCTTGTTCTCGATGGAGGCGTTCGTTTGTGCAGTGCGCTCTAGGAAATGATTACGGCGCGGAAGCAAAAGCGAGCACAAGGGCGTCGGGGACAGAACGGCCGTCGATGGGGTGTGCGGTCATAGTCGGGAGTGGAACAGCAATTATTCCCTTTTTTTCTCGCCCTTTCGTCCCCCAAGCTTTCGACGCCAAGTCGGGCTTGATCAGTTCGTGCGCGCACGTCTTATCGACCTTCATGCTCTCTTAGTCGCCGACTTCATCAACCCCTCCGAGCTCGAGCGCAAGGCGGCGCGGGATGTCGCTCCTGTTCAAGAATCTGCGCATACATCAGGTCTTTGGCGCGAATACCGACGTCGGCAAGACCCTGCTCACTGCCGCGCTCGTCCGCGCCTCGGCCGCGAAAGAAAAACAGGTATTCTACCTGAAGCCGGTCAGTACGGGACCGTTGGAAGATGCAGACGACGCGTGCGTGCTCTCCGCCCTTTTCCGCGTAAAGATGGGGGCCTGACGGGGGGTCGATGATGCTGCAGGCACGTCAAACGATTTGCGGGTCCAAACGCGAAATTGGTCCACCCGAGATGTCTCTTTCGCTTCGACGAGCCCGTGAGCCCGCACTTGGCTGCGACGATGGCCATCGATGCGGGCAAGAAAGAGGTGCGCACATATGGCAAGCTTGGCTCTCGTTCGCCGTTTGCTCATAAAGTCGACCGGCAGGTGGTCATCCCCTCCGATGAAGCGTTCGTCAACTCCGTCGCAAGCCACATTCGGCAGATGGCCTTATATGCGTCCGACGCACGCCCGTCGCATATGTATGTGGAGACAGCAGGAGGTGAGGTTCGCTCGTAGTAGTAAGTTCCTGTGATCGCGGCACCCCGTTCCAACGGTTCACGAATATGATGATGATTGCATGTCCTTGTGGTGTAGGTGTACACAGTCCGACACTCTCCGGCACCACCCAGCTGGACGCCTACCGGCCGCTGTTCCTACCCACCATCCTGGTCGGCGACTCTCGCCTCGGCGGTATCTCGTCCACGATCTCCGCATACGAGTCCCTCCTCCTCCGGGGTTACATCGTCGATGCCATCCTGCTCTTCCGTGACGCCTACTACCGCAACTTTGAGTACCTTAACCCGTACTTCGCCGAGCGTGGAGTACACGTTACGGCGGTTGAACCTCCTCCAGACAAACAGCGCGACTTCGACCAAAATTTTGCCACAACCGAAAAATACTACGCGAGCGTGGCGCAGGAAGGAAGAGATGGCGGCGTTGCAGGTGTCGTTGATCATCTTGACGCCTGCCACCAAAAGCGCCTCGCCGAACTGGACTCGATGCCTCGACGAACGCTCGACACCGTCTGGTGGCCCTTCGTTCAGCACGAGCACGTCCAGAGGGAGAGCGACGTGAACGTCATTGACAGCGCCCACGCGGACTTCTTCACGATCTTCAACGGCAAGAAACAACCATCGACAACCTCTACGACTAAAACCACACCCTCCTCGCTCCTCCAGCCGCAGCTCGATGGCTCCGCCTCATGGTGGACTCAGGCGCTCGGGCACGCTCACCCCCGGCTCGCACTCGCTGCCGCCCGCGCCGCCGGGCGCTACGGCCACGTCATGTTCCCCACCGCAACGCACCTCCCCGCCCTCAAGCTCGCCGAACGTCTCGTCCACGAAGGTCCAGGCAAAGGCTGGGCCTCCCGCGCCTTCTTCTCCGACGATGGCTCGACAGGCATGGAGGTCGCGCTCAAGATGGCGCTCCGTGCCTTCTCCTCCCGCCATGGCCTTCAAGGCGCGGATCGCAAGAAGCTCGGCGTGCTCGGGCTCAGGGGGAGCTACCACGGTGATACGATCGGCGCGATGGATGCGTGCGAGGACGCCGGGGTGTACACGTGCGAGTGGCACAACGCGAAGGGGTTCTGGTTCGACCCGCCGAGCGTGGCGATCCGCAAGGGGAAGACGGTTGTGCGCCTGCCGGCCGCGATCGCGGCGCGGACGGAGGAGGGCGCGGAGGACGTGGAGACAGGCTCGCTGTCGTGGACGTACGACGTCGAGAAGCGCCTGGTCACCCCGCTCGCCGGAGTCTACCGGGACTACATCTCGACCACGCTAGAGAAGTTGCGCGAGAAGGGCGAGCACCGTCTTGCGGCGCTCGTCGTCGAGCCGCTCGTGATGGGCGCGGGCGGGATGATCTTCGTCGACCCGCTCTTCCAGCGCGTCCTCGTCGACGTCGTCCGCGGCACCCCCGCGTCATCCTCCGCCGGCGACTGGTCCGGCATGCCGGTCATCTTCGACGAGGTTTTCGTCGGCTTGTATCGCCTGGGGCAGGAGACCACGTCCCCATTGCTCGGCGTCGCGCCCGACGTCTCCGTGCACGCGAAGATCCTCACGGGCGGCCTCGTCCCGCTCGCGGTCACGCTCGCATCCGACGCGATCTTCAAAGCGTTTTGGAGCGAGAAGAAGACGGACGCGCTGCTGCACGGGCACAGCTATACGGCGCATGCCGTCGGGTGTGAAGTCGCGAACGAGACTCTGCGGATCCTGGACGGGATTAAGGGGAGCGAGGCGTGGGCGGAGGCGAAGGGCAGGTGGCTAGGCGGGGCGACGGAGGATGCGAAGGACGAGACCGCTGCGGTTTGGAGTTTCTGGGACCCGAGCTTTGTGGATGCGCTGTCTCGGTCGGAGGCGGTCGAGGAGGTGATGACAATGGGGACCGTGCTCGCGATCAAGATCAAAGACGAAGGCGCCGGTATGTGATGTGGGTACTAGGCATTGGCCACATCGTTGAGCATTTTCTTCGCAGGTTACGCTTCCACGTCGGCGCAATCCGCCCTCGTCTCGCTTGCGGAAGTCGGGCAGCAAGGCGAACAGCTAACGGCCGCTCCCGGCGGTGCGCCATACAACGTCCATTATCGGACGCTGGGCGATGTGGCGTACTTCATGCTGAGTTTGAACACGCCTCCGTCGCTTGCGCGGTCAATGGAGGACAAAATCTGGCGTGCGCTCTTACATTGAGCCAAGAAGGTGCCATGTCTATTGTTGCGTGTACAGAGAGCAATTGTAAAGCGATTACGTCACCCATAAAGCAGGGTAACATAACCCAAGCGACAATGATTTCATTCACCGGTCCCGAAATCAAACGCTCCGAGCTCGGGGATGCGAGTCACTCATGACTACCCTCTTGTCATCGTTAAAGACCGTTGGAGAGGCGATGAATGCTCAGAGTTCTGACTCGAAGGGCATGACGACGCTGATATATGCCTAGAGTGCGTCGGCCAGGCGCGAAGAAGGTTCCGACCAAATTAGTGTCGGAGAGATTTGGCGAAGCCTCTCGTAATCTTCGGAATCGCGATCCGGGGGCGGGTGGACGAACACCATCTTCAGCATGTAATCGGAGGCTTCGTACCGCTCGATGAGGAGGTCCTCGCATAACAAGAGGAAGCTGTCGGAATCCTCCCCATATTTCGAGGTAAGGTCCAAGTAGATCCATCGCATCCTAGGGAGAAGAAGGGCACGGGCCTCTGACGGAATGAGGAACGGGACGACGGTCTCGCATGTTTCAAGATCATGTAATCGCACTCTTGTGGCGCTCTGGCAGAGGGGGAATAGGCGTGTGAGAGCGAGCGGATCCATGTCCTCGTCCGTACTGAGCTCAAGATGCGTGAGTTCCTTGAGTTCAAGCGTGCGGACGATTTCATACACGGACGGCCAGCTGTACTCGATGACAAGAGCGAGGAGCAAATCTGCTTCGCAAGATGGGTACACCCGTAGGACGTGCCGCTCATCACTCCCCAGATAATGCATACGCCGCACTCGGGGACCAGGAGCACCGCCTGTGCAATGATTCTTGAGCAAGGCTGAGAGCGGGCCTAGATTGCATTGCTGTTGTGTATGGGTGAGACAGAGGTGTAAAGACGTCGTCGAAGGAACTTTGAACTGCTGGAGCAGGTGACATGTCTGTGGACCGGGTCCGTACATTCTCAACACGGTCAAATGGCTCAACAACGGAACGTCCCCTGAGATCGGCATTGGGTCCAAAGCTTGATCATGTTCTGCTTCCACCATCCGAATGACAATGTTGCGCAAGAAAGGCATGGAACGAAGGGCCATGGCCAGTTCTCCGCCGGAAGGGAAGGAATCGGCCGGAAGCCGGTCGAGTTCAAGGATGGTCAAGGCGCGAACGAGCGATTCGTGGAACAGTGTTGGCCAGTTGAAGGAGACATAGCCAAGGTAGAGATGGGAGAGTCGAGGGGCATAGAGGCCTAAGAAATCGTCCGGTAGCGACGCTTGGTTGGAGTATGCTTTTATAGATAAGTCGACGAGAAGCGGGGCGGGAAGATTTATAGACGCATTGGATAGTGGCATGAGCCATGTTTCGATATCGTAGACCAGATCGAGACTCCGAACGCGATTGAGATGGGAGAGAACGAGTGCAAGGGCGGCACGATGTGAGGCCGCTACGGGCCCTTCGATAAAATCATCTGATACATGGACATCGAGCGAAGCATTCCTGGACCTCGACAGGAATATGTCGGTGAGTTCGAGGGTCGCACGAGGCACGGTCAACCAGAGAACGGCAGTGTCAAGGGCGATTCCTCTCCAATGTTGACATACTTGACTGAAAGCGTGACTTTGGGGGAACGGGTGGCCACATCGTGGGTCGGGTACGCAGAGGAGAAAGATCATACCCAGGACCTCGGGAGGGAGTCGGGATATGGGCGCCAGCTGACTATGGTCCCCACGGAGCATGTAGCACTCGCGATCGTGATCAACCATACAAGCTTCTTCTTCGAGCAACGGGGTCATCTCGCTATCGAAATGTAGCTGCCCTTTACTGGCTGGCAGCGGTGACGGTCAAAAGGAATGGCCGGCTGGGCTGCAAAAGAATCCCCGCTATGAGACGTGCATCTTGGGTTTATAATCGAACGTACGCGTAGAGTTTCCCAGATATGCAGTCGCTATCCGTATCGACTTTGGTTTTGGTTTTGGTGCAATGAGCGCCAGCTGCAGGTAACCAATAATCAGTAGGCGCCCATCATGGTAACCGGAGAGCGTGGTCGGCCTCCTTCCGTCGCGACTTCACCCGCGTTGAACGCTGTAGCGGTTCGGCCGTCGATGCTATCGAGACCGTCGCTACTTTCCTTTTTCGTTCGCTGGACGCTTACGCGTCCCCCTCTTTGATTCATCAGCATGCTCCACTTCCATATGGTCAGGTACTTACGATAGAGTATAAGTACGCTGACGCTCGACGGAGCAATGCTAGTGACCGATCCAGTCCGATAAGTTACTGCTGTAGCAGTAACAACCTCGTGCACAAATCGCCTGTAACTGAACCTTGCCTCCCTCGCAAATAAAACGCAGCACCAGCACCTGGACTGGCACAGGCCTTCGCACACACACCCAGGCAGTATAAACTGCAGCTACATGAGATCACACCGCTACGCAATAAAGTCCTGCACTCATTCAGCACGTGCTAGTGACCTCGTCCGGCTGCTTTCAACTTGTATAAACCACAGCACGCGTGTAAATTTTTATCAAACCTCTGGTACGATGCTAGCTTGCCAAATGGTCGCGATGCTCTGGACGCGCCGCTTTACAATGAGCAGCGCTTGTCTCCACCATACTTATGCCCAAAACGTACGTCGTAATATAATCCCTTGCCTCGTATTTCGCCGCTAAGATGTAGGTTGGTACATACTCCAGAAGCCATCGGGCGTGACATCACTAATATTATCCAGCATCATCAGAGGATACATGCGACTACGTCCTTCATCATAAACTCCACTGATAGCAGTGGGAGTCGGACACATTATGCTCCGATCCATGCTCGACGAGAAACGCCAGCAATATTGAGGAGCATTCATAGCGGTGAGCGTCAGCTCGCCGGCACAATCTCGTTAATAATCCCCAGCAACGATCCCATGCTCGAGCCGGACCTTGACAATAAACGCCGGCAGCTTCGCGTAATGGACGTGAGCGCCCCGGCGCGACCTCGTCGATAAACCTCAGCAAACTCTTGAGGATTCATCCTGTACTTCCGGCCGACCTCGACGAGAAACGCCAGCAATATCGAGGAGTATTCATAGCGGTGAGCGTCAGCTCGCCGGCGCGATCTCATTAATAATCCCCAGCAACGATCCCATGCTTGAGCCGGACCTTGACAATAAA
>NW_006767447.1:666836-667266 GCF_000264995.1 Punctularia strigosozonata HHB-11173 SS5 | reverse complement strand
CCCCGGCGCGACCTCGTCGATAAACCTCAGCAAACTCTTGAGGATTCATCCTGTACTTCCGGCCGACCTCGACGAGAAACGCCAGCAATATCGAGGAGTATTCATAGCGGTGAGCGTCAGCTCGCCGGCGCGATCTCATTAATAATCCCCAGCAACGATCCCATGCTTGAGCCGGACCTTGACAATAAACGCCGGCAGCTTCGCGTAATGGACGCGAGCACCCCGGCGCGACCTCGTCGATAAACCTCAGCAAACTCTTGAGGATTCATCCTGTACTTCCGGCCGACCTCGACGAGAAACGCCAGCAATATCGAGGAGTATTCATAGCGGTGAGCGTCAGCTCGCCGGCGCGATCTCATTAATAATCCCCAGCAACAATCCCATGCTTGAGCCGGACCTTGACAATAAACGCCGGCAGCTTCGCGTAATG
>NW_006767447.1:661703-666565 GCF_000264995.1 Punctularia strigosozonata HHB-11173 SS5 | reverse complement strand
GACGAGAAACGCCAGCAATATCGAGGAGTATTCATAGCGGTGAGCGTCAGCTCGCCGGCGCGATCTCATTAATAATCCCCAGCAACAATCCCATGCTTGAGCCGGACCTTGACAATAAACGCCGGCAGCTTCGCGTAATGGACGCGAGCACCCCGGCGCGACCTCGTCGATAAACCTCAGCAAACTCTTGAGGATTCATCCTGCACTTCCGGCCGACCTTGACGAGAAACTTCAGTAACAGCGGGAGGCCATTATCATAGTGAGTGTCAGCTCGCCGGCGCGATCTCATTAATAATCCCCAGCAGAACGACGATCCCATGCTCGAACCGGACCTTGACAATAAACACCGGCAGCTTCGTGTAATGCACGTATTCACCCTCCACTTTCATCCGATCTAGACGAGCAACTCTAGTAACAGCGTGAGGCCATTCATCGCCTTGAGAATGAGCTCGTAAGCACGGAACTTTTGACCATCCCGCCTCCTCCCCCTTCGATGTCTCGGAGAGGATGGACCCCATGCTTCAGCCGGACGTCAGCGCGTCAGCGCGATGTCGTTGATAAACTCAAGCAAAATATCGAGGAGACTTTATCCTCGGCTTCCATTAAATGTTGACAAGAAACGCCAGTAACATCAGGAGAGTATTCGTCGTGGTGAGCTTGAGCCCTCCTGCGCGATCTTGTTGATAAACCCTAGCAAAATCTCTAAGATCTACCTCATGCTCAAACATGTCCTTGGAGATAAACGCCGGCAACTTTGCGCGACTGACCCGGATATGTCGGCGCGATTTTGTGGATAACCCCCGGCAAAGTCTCGAAGACGGTGCATCCGTCGCTTCCACCCAATCTCGACGAAAAACGCCAGTAACAGCGCGAGGCCACCAAAGTGAGCTCTACCATGATATCTACGATAGTCCACACCAAAATCTCGAGAAGGATCGACCCTATGCTAGAGCCCGACCTTGAATATGATTGTTGTATCACCAAGAAATTCTAAATACAATGCGTTATTGACTATGGACCAGACAATGCCTGGATACTTATTTATGGCGAAGATCAAGCCCTATGCTAAAATTATGGAGACCGGAGTACTCTTATGAAAGTTGACGGCACGGGGTAGAAACGGGTACTGTATATGCAAATCAGGTATTGTTACAGGCGAGGGCGCCTGACGGCACAGATTTAGTACGTCAGGACGACAGATATAACGGCTCTCACTTACTTGCGGGGAGGCTGATTGTCATTTGCTTCATCGTTTTTCGTAGTCATGCCTTGTGCTGCAGCTGTCAGAGCCCAGCATACATCACGGGCACCCAAGGTCAACTTCTGACGGAGCTCCTGATCCTCAGTTGACCAGTAAAGGCATACAAGAGACGAAACCACCGTGACAACGCCCATATGCCCATTTTTGAGGTCAGGGTAGCGAGCGCCAGGAGGGGGTTCGCAAGAATGGGGCATGAGAGCACCGCGCCATGCTGGCTGCAGCGTTGCCCACCACAAGAACCATCCCGAGACATCTCGGGCTGGATCGTCCGACTTCATGCTTGCGAAGTCTCGTCTCGCGCCCGTCATCCATTTCTGGATAATTTTAGGTCGATTGACAGCCTTGGTGCGAGACTGATAGGACGAATAAGACACGATGCTGATAGCAAACCCGAGGACTCACATTCTGTGCGAGGAACTGAGACTTCGCTTCGAACAGGATGAAGGCTTTGATCATCTCTAAGAAATCACCATGAGGGCCGTATACCTGGGACCCCATGAACTGAACCGCAGATGTGAAATAGCTCGGAAGACTGTCATCTAGTAGAACATTGTTGACGAGCTCGGTAGTTGGTAGGCTTGCATCCAATGAGATGCTTTCGGTGCCTGCCACCTTCTGTGAAGCTTTGCGAACCCGCCCGGACTTCCTGGACGGGATAGCGAGCGCCTGTTGGTGGCTGGGCTTGATATATCAGCAGATTATTGCGGTCGGGATTTGTCAGACTACCAACCGTTTGAGGCCTTGCTGCTCTTGGCGTTCCTCCTCCTCTAAATCACCATTGGTGACGCCGAGCGGCGGAGCATTAGCGTCATCGTCATCGTCATCCAGGTCTACAAACCCGCTGCTTGGGGCCGGAGAAGAATTGAGACGTTTCCGGGGCAGCGGTGCCCCAGGCACTGCAGCGAGCGGGACCTGAGGCGCCGCAACGGGCAGGACCTGATGCGTCGCAGGGGGCAGTGTTGCAGCGGGCGGGACCGGAGACACCACAGTCGGCAAGACAGAGGGCGAAACAACGGGCTGAACACCGGGCAGGACCTGAGGCGATGTGGAGAGCGGAACCTGAGGTGCCGCAACGGGCGGGTCCTGATGAGTCGCAGCGGGCAGGGCCTGATGAGTCGTAGCAGGCGGGATCTGAGGTGCCACGGGCGGCGGGACAGAGGGCTGGACAACGGGCTGGACCTTGGGTGCAACATCGGGCAGGACCTGAGGTGCGACACCGGGCGGGACCTTGGGTGCGACACCGGACGGGACCTGAGGCAATGTGGAGAGCGGGACCTGAGGTGCTGTAACGGGCGGGACCTGATGAGTCGTAGCGGGCAGGACCTGATGAGTCGAAGCGGGCGGGACCTGAGGCGCCGCTGCCGGCGGGACAGAGGGCTGGACAACGGGCTGGTCCTTGGGTATGACATCGGACGGGGCCTGGGGCACGACACCGGGCGCGACCTCAGGCGCGACACCGGTGGGAACCTCGGGTGCGACACCGGGAGGGACCTGAGGCGATATGGAAAGTGGAACCGGAGGCGCCACAACGGGTGGGGCCTGATGCGTTGCAGGGGGCAGAGCCTGATGTGTCGCAGCGGGCGGGACCTGAGACACCGCGGCTGGCAGGACAGAGGGCTGGACAACGGGTGCAATACTGGGCGATATCTGGGGTGCAACACTCGACGGGACCTGAGGCGCTGCAATGGGCGGGACCTGAGGCGCCGCAACAGGTGGGACTTGAGGCGCTACAACGGGTGAGACTGGAGGCACCGCAGTGGAAGGCATCTGTTGCGCCACAGCGGGGGCAATGGAGGATGAAGCGGAATCGGATGACACGAGGAAAGTATCGGATCCTGACTCGAAGCTATGGACCTCTGCTTGGGCAAGAATGGCAGCATTGCGAAGAGATTTTGCCTTCTTGTGATTTGCAGACACCTTCTGTGCCCTACGACGCTTTTTTGTGGGAGCTGCCGTGCCTAACGGATAAGTGGTAGAGTAATCTACCATAGACGTTGCCGTATCGGTAACAAACGCGAGGGAGACGTCGCTGACGAGCTTCATATCCAACAACGTTGGATCTAGCATGGAATTGTCAAAGCCAGCGATTTCCGTGGTCGAAGCCGTTGTGGTAGAAGTTGACGTTGGCGTTTCGGCAGTGGCAGACGCCGTCGTATTCGAGGCGATGGATGTCGAAGTCGGCGTCCGGTTGAGACTTAACGCCAAACATTCCGCTGGAGCTATCAGTGCGTACTATTAGATTTAACTCGAGTCCGCTATTGAAACAACTCACAGAAAGTTGCATCGCAGAACTGGCGAAACCGTTGTATGTCCTCCTTGTATTCCGAGTTCCAGTCCGACCACTCCATGCCTTGTTTGCATTTCCCGACAGACAGGCTAGAGAAATTGAGCACACGTTCGGCAGATCATAATAAGGTCACTCACTGCAGCGTATTCACGGCTCCATTCGGGGCCCGAGGCAAAGGACCCCCACATGTTATACTAAAGTTCCACCCCGTCTGCTTGTGAAGGCTTTCTGCGACACGTTTGAGGGTATGGGGGAGATTGTCGAGATACCTGAGATATATTAGAAGATAGTGAAGCCAGGATATATGATACTCACTCTTGGAGTCGTTTCGCACGAACCATGTCTTCGTCGTCACCATGCTCGACGTCAATGTAGCGCTCTTCATCGTCCTTCAGGTGACCTTTCTCACGGTACTCGTCCACCAGCGCCTTCGTCTCAGGGTCTGCCTTCTCAAGCTGCTCTGCTGCCCACATGTTACGGAAAGAAACCTCTTTCTTCTTGCTCCACCCAGCCCCATGCGCTACCCCCCATGCCGCATCATACAATGCCTTCACCTCCAGTTTATCGTAAAAGAGGCGGAGCCATGCGTGGCCTGGCTTTATCATATTGTCAGATAACAGACGACACGGATCGAATAACAAAAGATACTCACCTGGAGTTTTCTCTTATCCTTGTTTGACAGATCGAGCACTCGAACGCGGGCGGGAGTCCCAAAACCAGATGCTCGTTCGCCAGCAACACGGTTGCCGTTATTCTGGAACCAGTAAGTCATTTGCTGTGATCAAATGCGGCACTGATCAGAATGACATAGTGTTAAGGTCAAGTGTAAGTCGTACCGCGAGCCTCCGTGCACGACGTTGAGCACAACCTACGTGCCGAAATGCCTTCATGACATCGCCGCTGCTCTCAGCAATTTCGGCCTCGGTAGGCATCACAGGGAATTTGCGGAGATATATGGCCCAAACGCGAGTGTAGAACCCTTGCTTGTCGCTTCCAGAGGCCACATATTCAGGACAGTGATCACCTAACAGCGCTCGCTCGTCGTCGTTCCAAACGGGGGGATTCGACATAGCAGGATGATACGAGGGTGAAGCAGGGGGGGGGTTGCCGCGGTTTGTTAACTGCACTTATGTCTTAATCCGTCTCCTTGCTCAATTTTCAGTTCAGTAAGTCCATGACGACGCCACCGATGAACCGCTGCTTCTGTCTCATTCTTCTGATGCACGTCTCATCACCGTTCATCCGCGCCGTTCGTCTGAAATCTCAAAAAACTTTGAGGGTAGCTTCCTAGGAAGAGCACGGTGCGCTTCATTC
>NW_006767447.1:653185-661293 GCF_000264995.1 Punctularia strigosozonata HHB-11173 SS5 | reverse complement strand
TATATGGCCCAAACGCGAGTGTAGAACCCTTGCTTGTCGCTTCCAGAGGCCACATATTCAGGACAGTGATCACCTAACAGCGCTCGCTCGTCGTCGTTCCAAACGGGGGGATTCGACATAGCAGGATGATACGAGGGTGAAGCAGGGGGGGGGTTGCCGCGGTTTGTTAACTGCACTTATGTCTTAATCCGTCTCCTTGCTCAATTTTCAGTTCAGTAAGTCCATGACGACGCCACCGATGAACCGCTGCTTCTGTCTCATTCTTCTGATGCACGTCTCATCACCGTTCATCCGCGCCGTTCGTCTGAAATCTCAAAAAACTTTGAGGGTAGCTTCCTAGGAAGAGCACGGTGCGCTTCATTCCGTCGAAATAAATCACGCTGTTCAACCGCATGCAGATCGTACATTTCAAAAATTGACCGTGACACAGCTAGGATGCAATGTTAAGTTCTACGGCATCAATTTTTTTTTGCCTTTGCTGATTTTCTCTTCCTTTATCGGTCTTTTGCTCAGCTTGACGAATCAGCTTGACGAATCAGTACATCTTCGCGCTCGCATTTTCCCGTGGACTTCGCGCTGTCATCGCAAATTCCGTCGAGGATCTGGACACCTTGCCCAGGAGCTGGTCGATCCGGTGCGACATCTCATTCACTATCTACTGCAAACACACACTGACACGGCGAGCTCGGTAGAGACTCGGGAAACGCCGACTCCGAGGGACAACAACGTCTCCCGTCATCGGCATTTCGCGCAGGGGATTGACACCTCCTGCGCTACGGCGCTCCCCATTTGCTGAAAACTCGACGTCGACGTTGCAAATCTTGGAACGCTTCGTGCTACGCTGTTGTTGACATCGGGAGAAAGAAACACTATCTTCCATCGAGGACCAGGAGCTGCTCGATCCGGTGCGACATCTCGTTCAGTATTTACTGCAAATATCATACCAACACGGCGAGCTCGGTAGAGACTCGGGAGATGCCGACTCCGAGGGACAACAACGTCTCCTGTCATCGGCATCTCATGAAGGGGATCGACAGTCCGTGCGCTGCGGCGTTTGCCGTTCAACAAAGACTCAATATCCGCATTACAAACTTGGGGGCGCATCGTGCCATGCTATTGTTTCAACAAGCAAAAAAGACTCCGACGAGCAGCTTTCCCGGGATCTGTGCGACGTTTCGTGAACTATTGGCTGCTGCTGCCGCGAACGTCGCACTATCGATTTGGGAAACGATGGCCTCAAGGATTTGCGACGTCTGCCGTTATTGGCATTTCGTGCAGGAGGTCGATGACCCTGTATGTCGTGACATTCTACGCCCACCGCAGATCTGATGTTGGCATTTCAAAGTCGAGAGAAATCAAAGTTCATGACTGTGCTTTCAGTACTGGCGGCTTGCACACGAGCTGATCAATTTCTTGTATTTTATGCACAGTACTCGGTCGGTGATCTACCCACCTATCCACCAAGGCATCCTCGAATTATCTATATGTGCTCAGCTTCTCGCAATTCTAACACCGACGGCCGTTGAATCCACCGTTGTCGTGGATCTCTCGGTATGGTATTCCCCGGCACAGTCCCAAAAGCGGAACACTGGTCGCCGTGCCGTGCGGATTTGCGAGGGTGGCACGCCTGCAATCTCGGCGGTTCCAATGAGCCGAAGCCGACGCACCGCTCCGTCGACCGACGCACCGCTCCGACGCAGGCGTTAAGCCAGGTACATGCAGTATAACAGCTACTTTTTTGATCTCACTGTTTGCTGTGGCACAGATTGGGCGCTATCTACATGTCACAAGGACAGACGGCACAAGGCTGGAGCATAAATGAATACAACGGTCGAATACCCGCTGTCGCATTTCGGCTGGATGAACGCTGGCATTGCCAATGGTAAAGTATGGCATACAAGTTGCCATTTTCATCGCAAATTTGCATCACATCGTGTGGTATCATGGAACACGCGGCTCGCCGCCTGCTTCTTTCCGCCGCGTGCAGTGACATTCAAGGATTGTCTTCACATGCGCCCTCCAACTGGATTACGACTTGCCACTTGCAGCTCTCCTCGTGCGTTTACGGGAGCATGTCTATCGCAATAGATAAGACCACGTCCATTTCAAGTGAGCACTCATACTGCGCGCTACATTCTGATTCGCAGAACCCGATCATTCGCGAGCCATGCCGTCAGCACCTGTCCGCCGCATACCTTTGAGGATAAAAACTGGCATGTGCCGTCCACATTGCTCCCCGTTCGCTTTTCCCCCCCAACTACCAGCGTCCAATCTCAGTGTCAGTACTCACTATCTTCCGCGTCGCATCGTCGTACTCATGGCCTGTATCACAGGTCGACATCTGTCATGGAGGAAGGAGGTTATGAATCGCTTTTGAAGGCGGCCGATCAGCTTCGTACGCCGCCAGGGGCTCCGTCCGGAGCTGCGAGACCAGCGCCTATCAAATCTCTCACTGACTCTCGGGCCGCGTTCCTCACATTGTCAGCGCTCTGCAATTTTTGGCTTCGTATGTGTCTGCGATTTTTCTCAGATATCCGCTCACATAATTACAGCAACACCCATCCGTCGACATGATGCATTTGCGACGATTTCATGGCCTAGCGGATTACCTCCCGCTCCTCCTCCGTCGCCCTCCCGAGAATGTGAAAGGCTGGATGAGGCATATCCGGTTGGCGACCGTACACCGCCGCCGGAACTTTCGCGATTCTTCGCAAATTCTTCATCGGACCGGCAGCCGCGCAGGGCCGCAACGCCGCCGCCTCTCCGTTCGCCGTTGCCAATCTCTCGTGTTGTTCCCCCAAACTTTAGCTTAAACCGCCCTAATGGGCCCCGTCCTAACGTCCCTCGCACGCGTGAGGGTTCTGGACCGCCAGAGTCTCCTTCATCTACGTAGAGTTCTTCGCATACTTTCTGTGCTGCCAAGCGTCCCTCGGTGAGTCACCTCACCCATTTTGGCTAACTTAGCTTAACAGTAATAACTTTCAGTCACGATCGTCGACGACCGCCTGTTACCGCTTCTTGCGCATTTCTTGCTCTTGACATATGGGGTGTCCATCTCGATGCATCGCGCTCATCATCCCAACATTGAGACCGCACAGTGAACACTATTTATTGTTCTGATAGAATACGAGGTTGTATCACGTACATTCAGTAGGCATCCCACACCTCCCAAAACTCCGCACTACATCACGAAGCCCGGGTTCATGTATGATACACTAAAAATATGCGTATGCAATGCGATTTGGCCAATTTCCTGGACACATTCTATCATGTGCCAAGTTTCATAGTCCACGGCCACCGCCGAAATCACAGAATCCAGCCCGCTTTTCCACATCTCCAACACATCTCTCGCCGTTTCAGCAATGTCCCTTCGCCCACGAAGTAGTAATATGATTTTGTATGATACCATTCGACATAGCGTTGGCCTCCAGTCAGTCGATGAACTCGAAACAGATATCCGTGAGCACACAAAGAAACCCAGAATTCGTCCTGTAAGGATACGGCCTCCTCTGCACATGCTGCGCAAAGATCATGGCATCAAGGACTACACAAGATGCAAACGGCAGGAGATTCTTGGCACCCTACGCAAAAAGCACGACTACTATCAGCGCTATCCATGTATCAAAAGCATGTCTCGGCCCTCCCGGCGATTGCGTACGCAATGGACCAATCATGATATCTCGTAGCTACATCGGTTTCGGGCAGTGTCGATGCAGAAGATTTCGTTTCCATCTTCGGGCCTGATTGCTCACACCGCCGCGGATTGTCTATCGGTTCGTCCGACAGATCTGTGCAGTACATGCACATTGTTGCACGCTGAACGTGCTTAACACATTGTTGCCTTCAAGAATCGCTTGCCAGTTGACGCACCTGACTGCCCTCTCTCGTGTCTATGCCCGTTTCTCTGTTTCTTGTTCATTTGCCCATGCGTAGTGTAGCCAAATATGGATCACTTCTAGCCGTGAATCAAATCGCTCACAGCAAGCCTTTCATCTATCCATGCAGCAGAAACATGGCATTGTACGTTCACATCTAACACCGCATTAACCTTAGAGCAGTAGACAAACTCGCAACAGCTTCCATGAACATGCACAGAAACCTGGAATGACAACCTGTGAGGATTATGACCTGATCTACACATGCATTGCGAATATCACAATGTGAAAGCGTGCAAAAAACGCAAACGGCAGGAGATTATCGAAACCATACTCACAGAGTAAAAATCTAGCAAACCTATCAGCACGATCCGTGTATCAAAAGCGTGGCTTGGACCTTCCAGCGATTCCATACGCGATGGGCCTATCGTAATCTCTCGCAGCCACTTCGCTCTCGGTCAGCGTGGGCGCTTAAGATTCCGCTTCCATCTCGAACCAAATTGCTCGCGCTGTCGCGGATTTCTGTGAGTTCATCTGATACCTGTGCAGAACACAGTTTTGCCTGTTCACGTAACTCAACATTACCTGAAGGAATCACTTGCGACGGACCGTGTTCATTGACCTTATTGCAATTGTCGACATCCATACACATATGTGAGCATACTCAGGAGCGTCTCCATATGTCCGGAGTATAATAGATCGACTGTCAGCGTCAAGTTAAAGTTATGATAAGATTTGAGGAGATATGATTGGTCTTGCGGCCGTGGCGGTGCTATTTCAGCTTCGCCGATGCCTCTCCAAGCTGTCTAAGTCGCTCAGTCCGGATCCGACGTGCAGCATTTCAATTCTATGTGTCTTCTATCCCGTCCGCCGCCGTTAAAAAATATTATACAATTGTTCTCATCTCCGGATTCCTCGGGCAGACACGTGGCTGCTTGCACGTCGTGTATGTGTTGCTCGCTGTTAGTCTCTCAGCACTGTACACGACATACCATCGATGCCACGACCCCGTAAACTACCAAAATTCTGCGGCAAAGCACCCCCTAAGCCCCCAAATGTGGTGGCCGAAGACGTGAAACTGAAGATATCGGAGAGAACGGGGCGGCTAAGCTCCATTGTCACATCTGCAAAGCGGGTCCATCAGACATCCTCTCCCGCTCAGGATGAACATATCTCCCTAGATGGAAACTCATCAGACCCATCATGTGGTGATCCTATTATTGTAGAAGGCTCCAAGGGCCCCGGGGCAAACAAGAAACGCCGAACGCAGAAGAAAACGCCTACAAAGACCATCTCAGTGAGTAGCATCCTTTGCTTCTAAGGAGTTTGACCGAACCTTCTCGTAGTATCGTATGGAGCAGTGGCTACCCGAGATGCGGCGCAGATTCCTCGACATCCTACTCGCTCAGGAGGCTTTGCCAACCGAAACACCAGCTCCGTGCGAGATCTGCCTGTCAACAACGCAGATGGGGAGTTATCGCTGTGAGGACTGCTTTGGAGAGTGTTTGATGTGCAAGGATTGCATAGTAGAGGCTCACCGCAAGCTCCCGCTGCATCACGTCCAAGTGAGTGAGCGACTATACGTATTGTGCCATCTGACGCAATGCACAGTGTTGGGATGACGACTGCTTCTGGCCGGTGTCGCTACGCGATCTAGGGCTGGAAGTTCAACTTGGCCATCGTCACAGCGAGACCTGCGGTAATCCACATTCGGCGCATCAGTCATTCATCGTCTTCGACGCAAACGGCTACCACTCCGTCAACGTTAAATACTGTGCATGCTCGACTACTCTCCCGTTTGAGCAGCTTCTGGATGTCGGATGGTATCCAGCCTCCACTCAACAGCCCCGTACCGTGTTCACATTTTCCTTCCTCGACACATTCCATCGCCTTACGCTTCAGGGTAAAGTCTCGCTTCATGACTACTATTTATCTGTCATCCACAAGACAGATAATGCTGGTCTACATGATACCACGGTGAGTGATATCTTGTGGATGCGAGCGATGGCTTAAGCAGCGCCGGTTGATAGTCAAGATACCACGAAGCAACCCTAGTGACGAGGCAATGGGCGCATCTCATGGCCCTCAAGCGGGCAGCTCGTGGACACGATCCGTTGGGAATTGAAGCAACGCCTAATGGCGCCCTGGTGGTCGTTTGCCCAGCGTGTCCTCAACCGGGCTGGAACATTCCGGATGACTGGGATAAGAGTCCTCCAGAGCAAAGGTACTTTCGATATTCTTCATATTAATTCTATGGACTGACGTCTGTGTAGATGGATCTACGCGTTATTCCTTGCCATTGATGCCTGTTTTCGTCTGAAAAACAAGGACAGGAAGATCAACGACCCGGAACTCGGAAGTGGTTGGGCATATTACGTAGCTGAGCAGCCGTACAAGCAACACATTGAGTCGTATGTGGGGGAAGAGGAGGTGAGTACGTGCTCGTTGGTGACGGAAAGATGGACCTATCATTCTTCAAAGACGGCAGACCCCTGCGATTCTGCGTTCAACGCAATAAAGCATATGAGCACCAACAAGTCGAAGCCTGGCGTCATGTCAACAAGCGGTGTCGGGGCCGTCAAGTGCGCAAGGCATGCACTTGTCAGACCGAACGGAGTCGCCGATCTGCAGAAAGGCGAAAAGTATGATATATCCGCTTCCCTTCAGTGTTCGATTCTGTGCACTCATTCGCGCCAGGTACGCGACAATGGACTACATATTCTGGTCCACCCTCCTTCTCCTTGGATGCACACTCCCCGTCGTTGTCAGTTACGACATCGCGTGCCAATGGAAAAAAAACCTGAAGAAATGCCACGCCGCCTTCCCGGCATCTTTTGCGGCACTCTCCGCGATTACTATGCGATTTTTCATTCCTAACATGCACGTCCAAGGGCATATGCTGCTATGTCAAACTGTGATGTACTTTCTCCTTCACGAATTCGTCGGCCTCACGCACGCCGAGACCATAGAGCAAGAGTGGGCCCATATCGGAGGTGTTTCCACGATGACACGGGACATGGGCCCGGGTGCACGTCGCCATACCCTCAACGATCACTGGGGACATTGGAATTTCCGGAAGGTCGTCAAGATGGGTGAGTAGACTGATTGGGTATCGTTTCTACCGCTGATACGCACAATCGATAGGTGATTTCTTCTTCAAGTCGTTGATCAACACTCTTCAAGAACGCGCCCGTCACCAAAGAGTTTATGAAGAGCATACGTTACGATTCCGTCCAGAACTCATTAAGAAGTGGGAGGACATGATCCATGAATGGGAGCTCGACACGAAGAAACCAAATCCCTACAATGAACCCGAGCAAGGTGAGTTCCGTCGTCTCTCCTGTATTGCTCGCTGCATATGTTGATACGACACGCAACGTAGCCGTTAATGTAACTCAATTGAGGAAGGAGCTTGCTGACCAGGACACCCAAGACGCCATTATGAACACGGCTACGCTGCATCCTACAACTGCCAACATATTCATTCGACAAGGATTTGCTCTACGAGATCAGCAGTGAGTCCAAAGCGAAGCATGGATAACCTAGGCTAATCACAACGATTGTATCAGATGGTCCGTCGACTATCAGGCCCAGCAGCTCAAGTCGAATGCAACAGACACTGCGACGTCGTCATTGCAGGAGCGGCGCACGGCGCTTCATCGGAGCATCCAGGAATGGTACAACATACAGAACTCTTACATGCCAGCAGCTATTACACGTCGCTCTTCCCATCCTGCAGGTGATGACGAGGCATCTAGCATAAAAGCCGAAAATCTTCCGATTATGATGCCATCCGACATTCCCGCTCCTCTGCGCATTGCCGGCTGTATCGGAGGCGTCATTGACATGGAGAAGCATTACGCCACCGCCAGGATGAAGGACGGACTCATCAACATCCGGCGCTTTCTATGTGTCAGATCTTCTGTGCGCCAAAAGATCAAACATTCTGTGGGGGGTACGGGCGCTCGACGTTCGTATTCAGATACATACTGACACATGTTCAGGCCAGAAAGAAGGCACTCGATCCAAAACACTCTGGGATGGTATATCGAAGAAGCTGCAACAATCCGTCAATACGTACCGCTCCGCATATGCGGCCGTCAAGATCTTGGATCCATCCGGCGACTGGTCGATGTTCTATCGCCGTCTATCCGATGACGATATCCGCGGTCCTTACCGTGATGACGTGCTGACGAATCAGAACGGAGAAGGACACCTTCGTGATATGGACTG
>NW_006767447.1:647806-653055 GCF_000264995.1 Punctularia strigosozonata HHB-11173 SS5 | reverse complement strand
GGTCGGTCTTACTCATCCTTGTGCCCTGCATGTGATTCTCTTGTACTATTCTTGGACCATGGATTTGTGTATATAAGACCCCTGTAGCTCGCCCTAAGTCCCCATCTCGACCTCTTGTGTCTTGGGGACTTAGGTGAGTAACTGTCTCTGTACTAGATACTATGCTAACTTGTGTCTTGGGGACTTAGTGTGTGACCTTGAGTCCATTAGGTGCCTATTGCGTCGCTGTCGACCTCGTGTCCAGTGACCTTGAGTCGAGCTCAGCTCCTCCTTTTCTGCGTGTACTCTTGCCTAAAGTAAGTGCCGACGACGCTGCTCTCCCATCCGACTCTACCCGATTACTTGGACATTTCGGCTGTCTGAGTAGTTGGTAACCCCAACGGGCGTTCCCCTGCACGTCGCTCGTCACAGCGAAGCATGGATAACCTAGGCTAATCACAACGATTGTATCAGATGGTCCGTCGACTATCAGGCCCAGCAGCTCAAGTCGAATGCAACAGACACTGCGACGTCGTCATTGCAGGAGCGGCGCACGGCGCTTCATCGGAGCATCCAGGAATGGTACAACATACAGAACTCTTACATGCCAGCAGCTATTACACGTCGCTCTTCCCATCCTGCAGGTGATGACGAGGCATCTAGCATAAAAGCCGAAAATCTTCCGATTATGATGCCATCCGACATTCCCGCTCCTCTGCGCATTGCCGGCTGTATCGGAGGCGTCATTGACATGGAGAAGCATTACGCCACCGCCAGGATGAAGGACGGACTCATCAACATCCGGCGCTTTCTATGTGTCAGATCTTCTGTGCGCCAAAAGATCAAACATTCTGTGGGGGGTACGGGCGCTCGACGTTCGTATTCAGATACATACTGACACATGTTCAGGCCAGAAAGAAGGCACTCGATCCAAAACACTCTGGGATGGTATATCGAAGAAGCTGCAACAATCCGTCAATACGTACCGCTCCGCATATGCGGCCGTCAAGATCTTGGATCCATCCGGCGACTGGTCGATGTTCTATCGCCGTCTATCCGATGACGATATCCGCGGTCCTTACCGTGATGACGTGCTGGACGAATCAGAACGGAGAAGGACACCTTCGTGGATATGGACTGCGCCTGATGCCTCCAGCGGAAGCGCGGAGAATGATGAGAGGGATGCCGATGAGCACATGCGCAGTGAATGGGCGAGGCAGCGGGCACGATCGCGAAGATGCGCCGAAGAAGTTGTACTGCTTGTAGAGGAAATGAGGCGCGTACTGACGTATCTCCGCGCGAAGGCTTCCTGGTGGGATCAACAACAGGACCAACGGATCGAAGAGAATCTTCGCCTCATGCGCGGGCTGAACGCTTACGCTCGGCGTCAATCGCGCATACTCACCAGGCTTGGTTCAGTCTTCGCGTCCAGATGGTTACCTTTGCTCAAGATTAAGGATCTCGGAGGCGAGTGGACATCACAGTTCGACACCGTCCAGGTCGTGTTTGGTATGTGTCCTTCCTTTGATCCGATCCCAAGGAGATTCAACTCAAATAACTCAAAGTGGCAGGTACAACGTCAGGTATGTGCGGCGGAAATCCTTCGTGTCAACGAAAGCCTGACAGGGTTCTAGACAGACGTTCTCCGACGTCTTCGCATGTCAATACCTCGCAATCAATCGCGGCAACTGTGGCTTCGACAGAAGCTGCAATATGCACGGAGAATGCATCTGCTGAAGATACATCCATGACGGGTCAGTCGTTTGTACCGGTGTGTCGCTGCTGCTGACGACACATCTTAACCAGAATTGCAGGCGCTGCAGAGCGTCGAAGACGATGAGTACGCGTCTGACACGGAGGAAGAGGATAGCAATGAGAGCGATGCGGATGTTGACACCCCTGATTGGGCCCGCATCAACGCATGAAATTCTCTGCTATTACACTCGAGCGAAAATTTCGCAATTCGTTCGAGCGCGTTGCGTGAAACGAGCGCTCCATGCCCCCTTAGCTCCCACATATGTACCATGAAGGTGTACTTAGTCCTTTCCACCCTTTCTACACCGTTCATATGGATAACGCACCTTTCCACTGCATCGAAAAGCCTAGACGCCGCGGCCCTGATGGGCGTAAGCTTGCGCTGAAAGAAATGATGTCGCCAATGGAGCCGAAATTGGAAAAGGACTGGCCCCAAATTAAGGCGAGTTTCTGCTACTGGTGTGCGGGATACCGTTTGACGGATACATCCTGGAACATGTAGAGACGCATCCGCGATTTAGCGTCTGCACGGCTGGCCATAGGCCGCGTCTATCAAGATCAGCCGACATTCGCTACCGGAATGGTGGTCGGTGATGTACGTTTATGCACAGATATGTTGTCAGCACCCGAAAATATAACAATGTTTCCAGGTAGCCAACCACAAAGGTTGGAACTACCTTTGGCACTACGTAGACCTCTGGCCACTTCGACTATACCTTCGTTTTTTTCTCTCCGCTCACGCGAATCTCCGCCAACCTCGCGTCATATTGGACCTCACCAAACTCTACGACGATCATATCGTGGACTCTGAGGCTGTCACCCCATCCACCGCATCTGTGGAAACTATCGAGGATTTCGAAGCTCTTGCAAGAGAGATTCCAGAGCAGGAGGGATTGCCGTAAATAATGAATCCACCATCCTACCTGTAACTAGCTTCGAGGCTTCAGCCATATTTTCGTAGACTCCTCACGTCGCAAACTTCATAATAACGGTCTCCGGTATTAGGTGAAATACTACAAACACTCAGGATGCACACCCTCCTACGATATTTGTACACAAAGCATGCGCAAGTTCATACGATTTTCTTCCTCTCGCATAAATACAATCGTTTTGATACCACAATGAGGGATTCGACACAGCGTGCGCACCCCCCACCTAGGGGTGCACAATGAGAGAGAGAGGGGGGGGCGGCGACGGGACGGCGCAACGTCTCTACGTCACAACACACAAGTAACAGACAGTAACAGACACGGCCATGGAAGACCATTGCGTGTTCCCATCCGTGCAAAGATTGCAGCTGATTGAAGGCTGCAACACTGATGCCATAAGCGCCTTGCCTACGTCTGCCACAAACGCGGGTACGGACCTATATCTTCTTCAGGTGATGACACGACCCGTATGTTTTGTGCGAAACCGACTGGAGTTCAACCGTACGGTAAGGGGTGCGGGAGGCGATTGCGTCGGCTTGTGCGGAGCTGGTTGACAATCCAAGGGCTGCAACACGGATGCCGTCAGCACTTCTTCCATCTGTCACGCGCAGGCCCACATACATATTTGTACATTTGAATCGTCCCGGGCAAGTGTGGTCGCCGTATCGGAGTCTGGCGCGACGAGATTAACCGAATGAGTGCCTTGCCTACATCTGCCACAAACGCGCGTACAGACCTATATCTTCCGTTACAAGTCGTGGCACGGCCTATATGTCTTGTGCGAGACCGACTGGAGTTCAACCATACGGTGAGGGGTGCGGGAGGCGATTGCGTCGGCTTTTGCAGAGTTGGTGGACAATCCAAAGGCTGCAACACGGGCACCGTCAGCACTGTCACGCGTGAGCCCACGTACATATTTGTATTTTTCGAATCGTCCCGGGCAAGTGGTGGACGCCGTGTCGGAGTCTTGCGCGACGAGGTTGAACCGTATGAGGACGGGAGCGTTCTCTCCAGAGCAATTAAAATATCTGTCATAGTGGAGGTAGTGTTGCGCGAGGTGAGGACAGTCCCACATACGTCCGACATACGCGAGCTAGGAACTGGCATCCACAAAGACAGTTCTGCCGTGGTGAGGTATCGTCCTAGGCTCTCGAAGCGGAAAAGTCACGTGATCGGCAATGTGATATCCCTGACTCCGCTTGATCGGCTTCCTCGCCGTCTGCTCCATTGCCGATCGGCTTGCAAGTACCTGAATCGATTTCATACCCAGCGGTACGTCCGTTTCAATTCTTTTGTGAGCTTGAGCTTGATATGTTATAGATCAAATCACTCAATGGCGAAGAAAATTCGACCCTCGTCTGGCGTTCGAGGAGCGGCCAAGCCGCGTCCCAAGGTCGGAACTCATTTTCTTACCCTCGTTGTAGTATGTGCTAAGTGTTCGCCAGTAATAAGAGAAACGGCAAGGGTGATAGCGGAGTGTGAATGTGCGAGATGAGTTGCCCGATTGGAGAGTAGTGCGTGCGAGTATGAGGTCGGACTTAGTACGAGCGCCGCGTGTCATAGGAATGCATTCTCACGCAGACGTCAACGATTATGCTTGAGATTGATAAAGTCAGTGAAAGCACGATTTGAGAAAGTACGATCACAGCAAGAAAACGTCAACGTAGCAAGCACATCACCTAACAGTTCTTCTTGCGAGTTCACAGAGACGACACGTATACAACGAGCACCACGCACGGAGGAACAAACGCAAATGACCATACACTCGGAGAGGTTCGGCGCGTGGCGACGCGGTCAGGTGGGATGCGATGGGTGCACGCGAGGGCGTGCACAACCCAGGGATTGCGCAGCACACGCTGGAGTATGTGTCGCACGCTGCTAAAGCCTCAGCGCGTTGCGGCAGTGTAGCCACAAATGGGATATTTACATCAAGCAGTCAAGCACGCAAGGAAATGGTGCAACGGCGTGCGTGTAGCAGGAGTATATGCGTGAGGTGCCCGCTCCCGCGCAAGCCGACAATATCGGTGATGACGCAGTCCTTACCGGAGTATATAGGGCTGGTCGTGGTCCTATAGGTGCGCGTGGCGAGAAACGGATCGGGATGGGCAGAGGCTGTGTAGACAAAGCAGGAGTATGTGCGCGATAATGCCGGTGTAGTTGTCCGTGTAGCAGGAGTATATGTGCCAGGTGCCAGCGCCCGCGCCCACGCGAGCCAACCATCCTGGTGATGACACAGTCCTTACCGGAGTATATAGGGCTGGTCGTGATCCTATAGGTGCGCGTGGCGAGAAATGGATCGGGATGGGCAGAGGCAGTGTAGACCAGAGCAGGAGTATGTGCGCGAGATTGTGGCTGCCGTAGGCGTCGATGAATAGATATCCCTGTAACGTGAGTGAGCAACCCGGGTCACTACACAGTAGAGCAGGAGTATGTGCGCGATGATGCCGGTGTGATTGTCCATGTAGCAGGAGTATATGCGCCGGCCCGCGCCCGCGCGAGCTAACTGGTGATGACACAGTGCTTACCGGAGTATCTAGGGCTGGTCGTCGCCCTATAGGTGCACGTGGCGAGAAACAGTCGGGATGG
>NW_006767447.1:646726-647786 GCF_000264995.1 Punctularia strigosozonata HHB-11173 SS5 | reverse complement strand
TGTAGACAGAGCAGGAATATGTGCGCGCCAACAATATCGGTGATGACGCAGTCCTTACCGGAGTATATAGGGCTGGTCGTGGTCCTATAGGTGCGCGTGGCGAGAAACGGATCGGGATGGGCAGAGGCTGTGTAGACAAAGCAGGAGTACGTGCGCGATAATGCCGGTGTAGTTGTCCGTGTAGCAGGAGTATATGTGCCAGGTGCCAGCGCCCGCGCCCACGCGAGCCAACCATCCTATGATGACGCAGTCCTTACCAGAGTATATAGGGCTGGTCGTGGTCCTATAGGTGCGCGTGGCGAGAAACGGATCGGGATAGGCAGAGGCAGTGTAGACAGAGCAGGAGTATGTGCGCGATGATGCCGGTGTAGTTGTCTGTGTAGCAGGAGTATATGCGCCGGCCTGCGCCCGCGCGAGCCAACTGGTGATGACACAGTACTTACCGGAGTATCTAGGGCTGGTCGTGGCCCTATAGGTGCGCGTGGCGAGAAACGGGTCGGGATGGGCAGAGGCTGTGTAGACAGAGCAGGAGTATGTGCGCGATGATGCCGGTGTAGTTGTCTGTGTAGCAGGAGTATATGCGCCGGCCTCGCCCGCGCGAGCTAACTGGTGATGACACAGTGCTTACCGGAGTATCTAGGGCTGGTCGTGGCCCTATAGGTGCGTGTGGCGAGAAACGGGTCGGGATGGGCAGAGGCAGTGTAGACAGCAGGAGTATGTGCGCGAGATGGTGGCTGCCGTGGGCGTCGATGAATAGATATCCCTGTAGCGCGAGCGAGCAACCCGGGTCACTACACAGTCCATGCTGGGGTATATTGAAATGGTCAGTGGCCTCACGTGAGAAGAGGACGCGAATTAGGCAGGTCGACAGCAGTGTAGCTAGGATATCTTTACGAGACTGCTGAGCTCGCTTAGCGCGTCAATGGGGTTGAGCCTGATTGAACATGCTGGAATATGTGGACTAGGCTAAGGCTTGGTAGTGCTGTACTATGCGAACTCGTACATTCCGGCTACCGCTGTAGTTTATAGTACAGGTGATGCACCGCCTCATGACCTCCTG